>NW_027454334.1:284974-308938 GCF_040206685.1 Ascaphus truei
AACACCTCCCCTCCAGTATAGTACCTTGAGGGACTGCGGATCAGGTAAGATCCCAGGCGGGATTGCTTTGGAAATTGTTAAGAGGGGGCATCCTGACACTGGTTAATGGGTTCAGAAGTCATTCACGTCTGGCTTTTTTTTTGGTTCGGTTAGTGAGGTCAACACACACACACACACACACACACACACACGCAGTACTTTTCGAAATAAACCTACGTTTCTATGAAAATGTAAGTTTTTTTTTTTTTGCGGCCCTCCTAGACTTAAACCTTGTTTATGTGGCCCTTGTTAGCATTTGAGTTTGACATGCTTGATTTAGTATCATCAGCAAAGATGGAGACTTTACTCTCGATCCCAACCTCAAGGTCATTAATAAACAAGTTAAAAAGCAGGGGTCCCAGTACCGATCCCTGAGGTACTCCACTCACGACTTTAGCCCAACCTGATAAAGTTCCATTTATGACAACCCTCTGTTGTCTGTCCTTTAACCAGTTTTCAATCCAGGTGCATACATTATTACTGAGTACTACTTTCTTTATTTTGTACATCAACCTCTTGTGTGAAACCGTATCAAAAGCCTTTGCAAAATCTAAGTAGACCACATCAACTGCATTACCCTGGTCTAAATTCCTACTTACCTCTTCAAAGAAACAAATAAGGTTAGTTTGGCAAGATCTATCCTTCATAAATCCATGCTGACTATTACTAATAATTTTGTTTTCCATTAGGTATTCTGAATATTATCCCGTATTAAACCTTATCGATCTCGCTACTCTGTCTTTTATCTTTCCATATAAACTGAAAGATTCTATTCTGAATATTTTTCAGTTCATAAAGAGGGACCTTTATCAGGAGCATCTGGGGGAAAAAAATATAGGAGCCTAGGTAATATATTCATTTTTACAGACGCTATCCTGCCTAACCATGATATCTGAAAACTGTTCCAGGTCTGGAGATTTTTTATTTATTTATCCAAAGAGGGATGGAAAATTACTTTTGGTATAGTTTTTGGTGATGAATTTGCTATATTAATTCCAGGTATTTGATATATGTCTGGCTCCATTTTATAGTTGAAATTTGTTTGTAGCAGTTTAATTTCTGAGGCTGATATAGTTAAATTTAGGGCTTCCGATTTATCATTATTAATTTTGTAGCCTGAAATTTTCCCGAATTGGTATAGTTGCTATTGAAAGTTCGACAAGGAAATCAGTGGATTGGCTAGTGTCAGAACTATATAGTCTGAGAAAAGCGAGATCTTGTAGTCTGTCCCACCTATCTGGATTCCTTGGATATTTATATCCTCTCTAATTGTGGACGCTAGTGGTTCAATTGTCAATGCAAAGAGAAGCGGAGATAGGGGGCATCCCTGTCTGGTGCCTTTTTTTTATTTTGATGGGATCAGAATCTCCTCACTCTTTTTCTGCGTCCAGACTTAATAGAATTGCCTTCTTATCGGTCAGATGCACATGGTCCATAATATCTATATGATTTTTCTGGTGTTGTCCGAGACTTGTCTGCCTGTGACAACCTACTTGATCTATATGAATTAGTTTTGGGAGGATCGGGGTTAGTTTGTTTGCTAGAATTTTGCTATAAATTTTAAAATCTGAATTCTAAAGAGATAGCTATGGGTCTATAATTGGATATCTTCCTTCCTTGTGTATAATTGCTAGATTGGCCATTGACATCGAGGCAGGGATGTCTGTTCCCTCCAGGAAATTTTTTTACATCTCGAGAATAAACGAGAACAGCACCGCTTTAAACTTTTTATAATACAGGTTGGAAAAAACGTCCGGGCCTGGAGTTTTATTTATTTTGAGTGATTTTATAGCTTCATCAAGTTCTTTCTGCAAAATTTTGCATCAAGTGTTTGGGTGTCTTCCTAAGGTAATGAAGGGAGGTTACATTTTTAAAGATATTCAGATGTTGCCTCGGACCCGTAAGTCCTCCACCATCCCCCCACCCCCGGCCGACTCTAAATTGTATAATTTTGCATAGAAGTTTGTAAATTCCTGGGCTATGTCTTTTTCGTTGTATATTATTCCTGTTTTGGTCTGAGTTGCTGGGATTTGAGATTTAACTCTCAGACCTCCTGAGTTTGTTAGCTAATAATCTGTCCGCTTTGTTGCCCTTATCATAATAACGTTGGTTTGTCCATCTTTGTTCTCTCTTTACTTCGTCTAGCTGAATTTTCTTAAGATCTAATCTTGTTTTATCTACCAGTAATGAAAAGTTCAGTCCGCGCTCTGGCTCTTTAAACTTGGAGTGTTGGTCCCTCTCAGTTCTCTTGCTGCTTCTGTGTTTATGAGGTGTCTCCCCCACCTCCAAATGTGGTCTCCACCGGAACCCCGATGGTGATACCAATATCAGCAAAACAAGAAAAAACACAAAAGCGCACCAAGATGAGAGATAGATAATGTATTAGCAACAAATAATAAAATTAGTAACTTACATATAAAATTTCTTTAATAATCCCCGATTCTGGTGTCTATCACAGGAGTAGGGCATCACATAGGAAGTATGAAGGGTAATCTCAGTTCTGAGAGATCAGACCCGCGCGCTGGGGCTGTCTCTGTTCACTCTCCTGTCCTCCACGTGTGGTAGCGGAAACGGGGCCGCGACTGTTGTGGCTGGCGGTTTTACTACCCACCACCAGCACACACTCAAGTGTACCGTTCCTGCTTATTTCCGATCGTTTCTATGCTATCAAAAACGGACAGGCATCCTAAGGACACCTATTGAAGGCCCCGGTTCCTGCACATGTGTGCTACACTCTGCACCACGCTACCACACGTGGAGGACAGGAGAGTGAACAGAGACAGCCCCAGCGCGCGGGTCTGATCTCTCAGAACTGAGATTACCCTTCATACTTCCTATGTGATGCCCTACTCCTGTGATAGACACCAGAATCGGGGATTATTAAAGAAATTTTATATGTAAGTTACTAATTTTATTATTTGTTGCTAATACATTATCTATCTCTCATCTTGGTGCGCTTTTGTGTTTTTTCTTGTTTTGTTTTATCTACTAATTAATTTTTTTGAGGGGATCTTTTTGTGCTGTTCTTCGGTTAATTTATTCGATATTTCTTTGTATTGTTTTTGTATCTTTTTTCTCGTATGCCGCTATAGAGAAGATCTCCTCTAATAGTTGCCTTATGGGCCTCCCACAGCATTGCTGGAGAGGACACTGTGCCCTTGTTTATTGAGAAATATTCTATGAGTTTTTGTTTGATTTCTCTGTCGGGCGAATTTAATAGTGTCGTTTAATTTCCATGGATATCGATTATTTTTATGAAAGGGAAGAGAGAGCACTAATTTAATAGGAGCATGGTCCGACCAAGTTATTGTACCAATGTTCGACTGGGCGGATGCCTGTAGAATATATTTGGTACCCAGAAAATAATCATGTTACGCTGTGCTCACCACAAACAGGACGAGACCCCGGTACTGAGATGGGAATAGGTAAACATCAGCCACAGACACGGGGCCACGTCCGGAGTGCAGGATAGTCTTGGCAGCAGAGTCTGGAGTGGAGAGGCCAGGGTAGTTGTATACTTGCCAGGTTCAGTGCAGGAGAGGTCCGGAGCGTGGAAGGTACCATGCCAAGGTCAGAGTTGGAGAGAGCAGGGTAGTTGAAGTTCAAAGCCGAGTTCAGGATTCCAGATAAGCGGGTGGTCAAAGGCAAGCCAGGTCGGTACACAAGGGGTTAATCTAGGAAGCACGGCAGCAGGACAAGGACAAGACAGGATCAGCAGAGGCAAACACAGAGTAACACAATCTATGCTCAGCCAAAGTGCCAGTGGCACAGCTGAGCATATATAGGCTTGATTAGCCAATCCCCATGGGGGATGGAGCAGAGGCGCGGCCTCCACAGAAGCCTGTGATAGGTTCCAGCCTATGAGCAGGTACAGCTGTAGTATCAGCTGATGATGTAGTTGCCATGGAGCTTGGGGGCGTGGTGCACATGTCATGTGCATGCGCTGCGCACTGGGAGCGTGCGGCGCGATCTGGAGGCAGAGCCTGAGTTTGAGGAGTTAGGTGATGTCACTGCTGCATGCATGTCCGCTGTGCGTGTCAGGAGAGGAGTACGGGCTGAAGGTGCCCCACGCGTGCGCAGAGCTGCGCGAGAGGAAGCGTGGGTTAGGCGTGCTTCCGTAATCCTCACAGTACCCCCCCCGCCCCTTCAAGAGAGACCTCCGGGCGATCCTTGCGAGGTTTTATGGGGTATTTCAGGTGGAATTTCCTTACCAGCTCGGGCGCATGGACCTGATGATGTGAAATCCAAGAGCGTTCCTCGGGTCCGTATCCCTTCCAATGAACCAGATATTGGATGGTTCTCCTTGATACCCTGGAGTCTATGATCGCCTGTATCTCGTACTCCTGGTGCCCCTGTACGAGTTGGGGGGCGGTGGTGTAGGAGAGGGATCCGAGAAACGGGGACTGCGAAATGCGGGTTTCAACAAAGACACATGGAAAACGGATGGGATCCTCATAGATGCTGGGAGTTGTAATCGATATGCCACTGGGTTAATCTTCTCCAGAATTGAAAAAGGGCCCAAGAATCTTGGGGCCAGCTTGAGTGTGGGGACTTTTAAGCATATGTTCCTAGAGGACAGCCATACCTTGTCTCCTGGTCTTAAGTCAGGTATCCCTCAGCGGTGGCGGTCTGCTTGAACCTTCTGTCTTGATGAAGCCTTCCTAAGGTTCTCCTGAATCCTGGTCCATGAGGACTGTAGGGCTTGAATCTGGTTGTCCGCTGCTGGAACCCCAGAAGAAGAAAGCGTGATGGGTAGTCGTGCAGGGTGAAATCCATAGTTCACGAAGAAGGGCGACTCTTGGGTAGATTCACTCCGTAAGGAATTGTGGGCAAACTCCGCCCAGGGAAGGAGCTCTGTACAATTGTCTTGGGTGTCGGTAACGAAGCAGCACAGGTACTGGTCCAAGGACTGGTTGGTCCTCTCTGTTTGTCCGTTAGTCTGGGGGTGATACCCGGAAGAGAATTGCAGACTATACCCAACCTTTTTGAGAACGCCCGCCAAAATTTGGAGATGAACTGGGACCCCCGGTCGGAGACGATTGTCAAGGGGATTCCATGGAGACGGAAGATTTCTTTAGTAAAGATGTCCGCCAAAGTAGGAGAGTCCGGTAGGCCCTTGAGGGGAACGAAATGCGCCTGCTTAGAGAAGCGGTCAATGATTACCAAAATAGTGTTCATGCCCCTGGAAATTGGCAGCTCAACGATGAAGTCCATTGACAAATGGTTCCATGGGCGATCAGGAATGGGAAGAGGAAGCAAAAATCCCTGAGGTTTACTGCGGGGAACCTTGTTCCGGGCGCATGTGGTGCAAGCTTTGACAAATTCGCTGATATCTCCTCACATGTTGGACCACCAGAATGTCCGTTCAATAAGGTCTGTAGTTCTCTTGGTACCCGGATGACCCGCAGTTTTAGATGAGTGTCCCCACTCCACAATTTTCCTGCGGTGAGATGGTGCTGCAAAGAGACAACCGTCCGGAACCTCCAGACCCTCCAGAATGTTGGACTGGTCCAGAAGAATTTCGTCTAGGACATCGAAAGTATTGGCGGATATGATGTATTTGGAAGGAAGTATGGTCTCTGTTCTGGCCTCGGTTCTGTCCACGGTTAGAAATTGACGAGAAAGAGCATCTGCTTTCAAGTTCTTGGAGCCAGGTATAAAAGAAATAATATAGTTAAAGCGGGAAAAAAAAGAGACCAGCGGGCCTGACGAGCTCCCAGGCGTTGAGCACTCTCCAAATACATAAGATTTTTGTGATCCGTTAAAATCGTGATTGGACTCTCCGTACCCTTTAACAGATGCCTCCACTCCTCCAAAGCGAGCTAGATGGCTAGTAATTCTCTGTTACCCACATCGTAATTTTTGAAAATTTCTTTGAAAAGAATGCACAAGGGTGTAGATTAGCTGAAGGCGACGTTCTTTGAGACAGAATGGCGCCGGCTCCGATGTCAGATGCATCCACCTCTAATGTGAACGGGAGTTTGGGATTGGGGTTGATCAGGACCGGTGCTGAAACAAAGGATTTCTTCAAGAAGTCAAAGGCCTGAGTAGCTGCAAGTGGCCAAGACGTGACGTCGGCTCCTTTCTTAGTGAGAGCCGTAATTGGAGCGACAATTGATGAGAAGTTGTGAATAAATCTTCTGTAATAATTGGCAAAACCTAGGAACCTTTGAATACCCTTGAGGGAAGTGGGGAGCGGCCAATCCACGACGGCTTTCAATTTGGAGGGGTCCATGGAAAACCCAGAGTCAGAGATGATGTACCCTAAGAACGTAGTAGAGGTTTGATGAAAATGACATTTTTCTAATTTGGCGTAGAGATGGTTCTGACGGAGGCGTAGTAGTACCTGCTTGACTTGTTTAATGTGTTCTGGGAGAGATTTAGAGAAAATCAAAATGTCGTCGAGGTAAACGATAAGAAAGTTATTGAGGAGATCTCTGAATATTTCGTTTACGAAATCCTGGAAGACCGCAGGAGCGTTGCACAGGCCAAACGGCATGACCAGGTACTTGTAGTGGCCATCTCTTGTGTTGAAGGCCGTTTTCCACTCGTCGCCTTGTCGAATCCTCACAAGATTATATGCGCCACGTAGATCCAATTTAGAAAAAATGGTTACTCCTTGGAGACGGTCAAACAGCTCGGATATTAAAGGTAAGGGGTATCTGTTTTTAATGGTAATCTTGTTTAACCCTCAATAGTCAATGCACGGACGAAGTGTGCCATCCTTTTTCTTGACAAAGAAGAACCCTGCCCCAGCTGGGGAAGAAGATCTTCTGATAAAGCCTTTCTGAAGATTCTCCTGAATATAATCTGACATAGCCTTAGTCTCAGGAAGAGAGAGAGGATATGATCGCCCTCTGGGGAGTATGAAACCTGGCAGAAGATCTATAGGACAGTCGAAAGACCGATGGGGGGGAAGAATCTCAGATTTGATCTTATCAAAGACATCTCTGAAGTCTGAGTAACAGTCCGGTAAAGTACACTGTACCTCCTCGGGGTTCTTCACACTGCAAATCGTCTGCCGCAGTACAGCGCAGGTCGTGGAGCACCGCTGGTTCCAAGAGATGGGATTTTGTTTGGCCCAATCAATATGCGGGTTATGACGTTGGAGCCAGGGAAGGCCCAATATGATTTCAACAGACGGAGAGGGAATGACGTCCAGGGAGATTTCCTCCAGGTGGGTTTGCTCGATCAGAAGCGACAATGTTCTGGTCTGTAGAATAATGAAGGCCGGTTGTAGCGGACGTCCATCAATGGCCTCTAGGCCCACTGGGGATTTCTTCCTCTCCAGAGGGATGTTATTCCTTCTAGCGAATTCTTGATTAATGAAATTACCTCCGGAACCAGAATCGATGAATGCAGATGCAGCAACCGAAAGACCCGGAATATGGAGCGACACTGTGATCAAAATCCTGTTTGGTAAGGATTCCTTGGTAATAGAGGAGTTGGAGAGTGTTCTTGACTTGAGAGGGCAGCGAAGAGCCAGATGGCCCGGATTACCGCAGTAAAGACAAAGGACGGACGCTCGACGACGCTGTTTCTCAGAGAGGGATAGCTTGTTGCCGCCTAATTGCATGGGTTCCGGAACATCAGAAGTGGGAATCTCTGGAAAAGAGGAGTGAACAAGCGGTGACTTGACGGATACCTGATGAAGACGTGAACGCTCGGATCTCCTCTTCTGCAGACACTGATCCACATGAATGCAGACCGCTATAAGCTCCTCCAGGTCAGCTGGGCGCTCCTGCGCGGCGAGTTCATCCTTCAGTTGTTCTGAAAGTCCCTGCCAAAAGGCTGAAGAAAGAGCCTCGCTGTTCCACCCTGTCTCCGAAGCGATTGTCCGGAACTCCAAGGCATACCTGGCCACAGGACGGTTCCCCTGCGTGATGTGAAAAAGGGAGGAAGCAGCAGTAATTTTACGACCCAGGGTGTCGAAGACACGTCTGAACTCTTTGGAGAATTGCCCGATATCTTGTGTGAGATCCCCTCTCTGTTCCCAGATGGGAGAGGCCCAGGCCAATGCGTCACCTGTGAGCAGTGAAACAATATAGGCTACCTTAGATCTTGGTGTAAGGAACCGGGAGGGTGACATCTCGAACTGTATAAAGCACTGGTTGAGGAACCCACGACATTCTAAGGGATCTCCGGAGTACTGGTTAGGAGTGGGGAGTCGTGGTTCGGAAGAAATGGGGTTAGCCGGAGGAGTAGAGAGGAATGGAGAGAAGGTAGGTATGTTAGCCTCTAGTACTTGTGTAGAGAGGGTCTGAAGGTCCTTCTGTAGGGAGTCTATGCGACGATCAGACTGCTCTAAGTACTTCTCGAGTTTGAGGAACATAGCGGCATGAGATGCCACCATATTCCCCACCTTAGCGGGGTCTATGCTTATGCTGCTGAGCATACTGTTACGCGGTGCTCACTACAAAAAGGACGAGACCCCGGTACTGAGATGGGAATAGGTAAACACCAGCCACAGACACGGGGGCCACGTCCGGAGTGCAGGATAGTCTTGGCAGCAGGGTCTGGAGTGGAGAGGCCAGGGTAGTTGTATACTTGCCAGGTTCAGTGCAGGAGAGATCCGGAGCGTGGAAGGTACCATGCCAAGGTCAGAGTTGGAGAGAGCAGGGTAGTTGAAGTTCAAAGCCGAGTTCAGGATTCCAGATAAGCGGGTGGTCAAAGGCAAGCCAGGTCGGTACACGAGGGGTTAATCTAGGAAGCACGGCAGCAGGACAAGGACAAGACAGGATCAGCAGAGGCAAACACAGAGTAACACAAGCTATGCTCAGCCAAAGTGCCAGTGGCACAGCTGAGCATATATAGGCTTGATTAGCCAATCCCCATGGGGGGTGGAGCAGAGGCGCGGCCTCCACAGAAGCCTGTGATAGGTTCCAGCCTATTAGCAGGTACAGCTGTAGTATCAGCTGATGATGTAGTTGCCATGGAGCTTGGGGGCGTGGTGCACATGTCATGTGCGTGTGCTGCGCACTGGGAGCGTGCGGCGCGAACTGGAGGCGGAGCCCGAGTTTGCGGCATCAGGTGATGTCACTGCTGCACGCATGTCCGCTGTGCATGTCAAAAGAGGAGTACGGGCTGAAGGTGCCCCACGCGTGCGCAGAGCTGCGCGAGAGGAGCGCGGGTTAGGCGTGCTTCCGTAATCCTCACAAATCAACCCTCGAGTAAGACTGATGGGGAGCTGAGAAAAACGTATCGTCCCTCCCGGTGCTGAGCTCTCCAGATATCCCATGAGTGAGAAACTCATTATATCCTTGAATGCTTTCACATTCTTCGGAGTTATTTTTGAATGGTTAACACCTGGAGTTGTGGTTTTATCTATATCGGGGGCACTTATCATATTTATATCCCTTGCAACAATCATAGAATTTAAACCTTCCTCATCTAATGATTCTAGTACATTTTTTAAGAACTCTGATTGTTTTTCGTTGGGGGGCATATACATTGAGTAAAGTTATCGGGGCCCCTGAAAGGGATCCTCAAAGGATTAGAAATCTGCTTTTCGGGTCAGTTATGATGTTACTGGCTATAAATGGAATACTGTTTTTAAATAAAATGGCTACGCCTCCTTTTTTTGTTGTTGTTGGTTTTTGTTTTTACACACTGAAAAGGACGCAAAATATGCTTGAGGGAAGATATGTCTAAATGTATTTGGGGGTGGGGGAGGGGTGTTTGTATTAAAGTGGGTTTCCTGCAGGAACAGAATATCTCCTTTTTGGTTTTCTTCAGTTCCTGCAGTGCTAGTCTCCTTTTCTTGTTTGAATTTAGACATTTAATGTTCATTGATACAATTTTTATTGAGGTACTACTTTACATTTTTTTTGTTTCCTTATACTTAGCCCTGGGTCTAGCCACTTTCCCAAGGTGGTAGACTTTTATTTTTAGTCGGAGGGCCCAGTATATTTCTTGGGTTTTTGGATTTAGGCACCAGGGATAGCATCTCGTATAAATGGCGGTCAGACACGACAAAGGTATGGGGGGGGGCATGAATGGATAGAAGTGGGAGAGAGAAAAAGAGTGGCTTATTTGAGGCCCCTAAATTTGTATCCTTAATCACCTTTTGTGACCAGGAGTTTGGGCTTATTGCCCTAGGGAGACCTCCCCGCGTACCCTGCAAGGCTTTTGTACCGAGAGTCTGCCCGCCATCCTCCAATTTTTTTAACAAATAAACCAATTCTTAACTTTAAATTAAAACATTTTCTAATACAGGAACTAAAGTAGAACCTTATCCCCCGGTTGGGTACTTTTCCAACACTTTTTCGCATGTTTTCTTACTGTATTTTCTCTAGATTTAGGTGTTACATCCGCCTTTCCCTCTGAAATAGGTAGAAACCTACAGAGATATGACAGTGGTGAAGGGGGAGGCTGGCAAGAAATGGGAGGGATGAGGATGGGGAAACTTGGGGGAGGGGGCAGGATGAAAAAAAGAAGGGGGAAGTCTGTGGAAGAGCCTAGGTTAAAAACATCACATTGCTTTTGAATTATACATCAATTTGCTCCATACAATCTATAACACTTAATCATTAAGTTTGAAATGTAATTTCCACAATTTAAATATAACCCTGCATCGCCTTTCAATCTTTGTTTCTGATCTATCTTATATTAAGGGATGGCAGGGGGAAGGGGAGAGGGGCCAGGTGGGGGGGAGGGGAGAGGGGTTGGGGGGAGGGGAGAGAGGAGGAGGAAGGGGGGGAAAAAAGGATAGGTTGAGGGGGGCTAGATAGGAAGAAGAATAAAGGGAGCGAGAGAAGGAAAAAGGAGGGGTAGGGAGGGGGGATTATGGACAGGATAGAAATTAGTTCCTATGTTCTTGCTGCTGGTGGAACATGGATAAAGCTGGTTTTCTTCGTTGTTCCCTGCATGATCTCTTCCCCTCTCTCTGTGGCAATCCCCCCCCCCCCTGTTTTCTTGTTCTGAAAGCTAAGTATGGCCAGGGAGGTAGGGTAGGACTGATGGGTAGGGAAGTTAGGGGTTGGGGTATAGAGAGTCGAATATACCCAGTTTCACAACATTTTGCACATCTGTGTTAGCGCTAGACAAAGTGATTGTAGAAAATAGAAAGTTCAAGAGAGGAGATAAGAGGGGAAGATGAGAATATGGAATATATGTATGGGAAAATGTTTTTTGAAATAGAACATAAGAAGAGAAAATGGCCAATCTGTGTCATACCAAATGGTTCATGAAGCCCAGTATTATGTCTCCATGGTGTAATGTACTGGGACTTTCTGGGTACTGAAGTATAGAGAATCGTTCACTCCCTGCCTCTAAAAATGCCCATGATGCTAATATTCATATATACAGACTTCCACTAAATGATCCATGGTTTTCTAGAATGTCATTATTATTTTTATCTTTTCTGTTTTATTTTTGTATATTATCCCTAACATTTAATTTGCCCTTTGGACAGCTTCTCAGCACTAAGTTGATGTTTCCATGTGGTTATTTACAATTATTCCATTATCTCTGTCCCAAATTGTTTTAGCCACTTGCAGAAAAAAAGCTATCTAAATACTCCTGAAAATAAAGCTCAAACTACCTTGTAATTTCTTTGTTTTATACAAAAGAAAACCATTCTCCCTGACTTTAAAATGAAAAAACGTATTGAGATTTCTTAACTTTAGCTGTTTCTTACCTCACATTTATTTTAACATTAAACTGTAATATAAAAAAATCCGTAGGAATGGCTTTGGAGTAAAAAAAGAAAAAAGTAACTGTATTACTGAAAATAGAAAATTGTAGATAACTTTATTTTCTACTGGGAGCCTGTTTTCTGTTTAATTACATGTGCATTCAAATACTGATGAAGCACAAGGTCAAATAATATCACAGGAAATTGGGAAGTTATATTTATGGTCTAACATTATGTAGTTATTCGAAACACACTTCAGCCACTGATGTCCTGTTTCTGAATTTCTGCTTTGAATGGGGCTAGGCAAATGTAATATCCATAAACAGACTTAACATGATAATATGTATAATTTTGAATATTAAAACTAAAAGTTTGATTTTCAATGTTGAAAACACATTGGATTTGCAAATCTCTTTCTTTCACACAGGAAATCTATGTTGCAAAATAAAATAACATTTAGAGTATATTGTATAAAAAAAATGTAACACAACATGTTTTCCAAAAGGGAGACACCTAGATTGGTCCTTTACCACTTTTCTCTATTGCATTGCAGGGTATTCTGGCAGTTAATGTGTTAAAATTGTGACAGTTCATGTTACTATATTGGAAACAATTTCATGTTAATTATTGTAAACGATAAAATCTAGATAGAAATAGATCATTGATATTATAGTAAGTTTTGGTACTGTAGTAAAATAAAAACCTTGTCAGAAGTGGGATTCGAACCCACGCCTCCAGAGGAGACTGCGATCTGAACGCAGCGCCTTAGACCGCTCGGCCATCCTGACAACTGGTGCATAATATTTCTAACACACCACACACAGCTTACAACACAATGAGGCATTGGCAGATAAGTATAAATAGTGGTGATAATTTGATAAATATATATGCAATAGACATATTGGTGCCTGACACAGAATGTGGATGGTTCTCTGAGAAAGTGTCTACTTGGCAACAACACTTTGTATATTTCTGTCCTACCTAAGCATAGCTTAATAAAAATGTTTATACTCCTGTGGATATCGAAGAGAGGAAAATTCAAGGAAGTTAGGGGTTGGGGTATAGAGAGTCGAATAGAATATACCCAGTTTCACAACATTTTGCACATCTGTGTTAGCGCTAGACAAAGTGATTGTAGAAAATAGAATTTTCAGGAGAGGAGATAAGAGGGGAAGATGAGAATATGGAATATATGTATGGGAAAATGTTATAGGAAATAGAACATAAGAAGAGAAAATGGCCAATCTGTGTCATACCAAATGGTTCATGAAGCCCAGTATTATGTCCCCATGTACTGGGACTTTCTGGGTACTGAAGTATAGAGAATCGTTCACTCCCCGCCTCTAAAAATGCCCATGATGCTAATATTCATATATACAGACTTCCACTAAATGATCCATGGTTTTCTACAATGTCATTATTATTTTTATCTTTTCTGTTTTCTTTTTGTATATTATCCCTAACATTTAATTTGCCCTTTGAACAGCTTCTCAGCACTAAGTTGATGTTTCCATGTGGTTATTTACAATTATTCCATTTTCTCTGTCCCAAATTGTTTTAGCCACTTGCAGAAAAAAAGCTATCTAAATACTCCTGAAAATAAAGCTCAAACTACCTTGTCATTTCTATGTTTTATACAAAAGAAAACCATTCTCCCTGACTTTAAAATGAAAAAACGTATTGAGATTTCTTAACTTTAGCTGTTTCTTACCTCACATTTATTTTAACATTAAACTGTAATATAAAAAAATCCGTAGGAATGGCTTTGGAGTAAAAAAAGGAAAAAATAACTGTATTACTGAAAATAGAAAATTGTAGATAACTTTATTTTCTACTGGGAGCCTGTTTTCTGTTTAATTACATGTGCATTCAAATACTGATGAAGCACAAGGTCAAATAATATCACAGGAAATTGGGAAGTTATATTTATGGTCTAACATTATGTAGTTATTCGAAACACACTTCAGCCACTGATGTCCTGTTTCTGAATTTCTGCTTTGAATGGGGCTAGGAAAATGTAATATCCATAAACAGACTTAACATGATAATATGTATAATTTTGAATATTAAAACTAAAAGTTTGATTTTCAATTTTGAAAACAGATTGGATTTGCAAATCTCTTTCTTTCACACAGGAAATCTATGTTGTAAAATAAAATAACATTTAGTGTATACTGTATAAAAAAATGTAACACAACATATTTTCCACAAGGGAGACACCTAGATTGGTCCCTTACCACTTTACTCTATTGCATTGCAGGGTATTCTGGCAGTTAATGTGTTAAAATTGTGACAGTTCATGTTACTATATTGGAAACAATTTCATGTTAATTATTGTAAACGATAAAATCTAGATAGAAATAGATTATTGATATGATAGTAAGTTTTGGTACTGTAGTAAAAGAAAAACCTTGTCAGAAGTGGGATTCGAACCCACGCCTCCAGAGGAGACTGCGACCTGAACGCAGCGCCTTAGACCGCTCGGCCATCCTGACAACTGGTACATAATATTTCTAACACACCACACACAGCTTACAACACAATGAGGCATTGGCAGATAAGTATAAATAGTGGTGATAATTTGATAAATATTTATGCAATAGATATAGTAGTTCTTGGCACAGAATGTGCATGGTACTCTGAGAAAGTGTCTACTTGGCAACAACACTTTGTATATTTCTGTCCTCCCTAAGCATAGCTTAATAAAAATGTTTATACTCCTGTGGATATCGAAGAGAGGAAAATTCAAGGAAGTTAGGGGTTGGGGTATGAGAGTCGAATATACCCAGTTTCATAACATTTTGCACATCTGTGTTAGCGCTAGACAAAGTGATTGTAGAAAATAGAAAGTTCAGGAGAGGAGATAAGAGGGGAAGATGAGAATATGAATATATGTATGGGAAAATGTTAAAGGAAATA
The DNA here is from genome assembly GCF_040206685.1 of Ascaphus truei. Taxonomy (NCBI): domain Eukaryota; kingdom Metazoa; phylum Chordata; class Amphibia; order Anura; family Ascaphidae; genus Ascaphus; species Ascaphus truei. The sequence goes on from NW_027454334.1 coordinate 299,568, forward strand.
GAACATAAAAAGAGAAAACGGCCAATCTGTGTCATACCAAACGGTTCATGAAGCCCAGTATTATGTCTCCATAGTGTAATGTACTGGGACTTTCTGGGTACTGAAGTATAGAGAATCGCTCACTCCCTGCCTCTAAAAATGCCCATGATGCTAATATTCATATATACAGACTTCCATTAAATGATCCATGGTTTTCTAGAATGTCATTATTATTTTTATCTTTTCTGTTTTATTTTTGTATATTATCCCTAACATTTAATTTGCCCTTTGGACAGCTTCTCAGCACTAAGTTGATGTTTCCATGTGGTTATTTACAATTATTCCATTATCTCTGTCCCAAATTGTTTTAGCCACTTGCAGAAAAAAAGCTATCTAAATACTCCTGAAAATAAAGCTCAAACTACCTTGTCATTTCTATGTTTTATACAAAAGAAAACCATTCTCCCTGACTTTAAAATGAAAAAACGTATTGAGATTTCTTAACTTTAGCTGTTTCTTACCTCACATTTATTTTAACATTAAACTGTAATATAAAAAAATCCGTAGGAATGGCTTTGGAGTAAAAAAAGGAAAAAATAACTGTATTACTGAAAATAGAAAATTGTAGATAACTTTATTTTCTACTGGGAGCCTGTTTTCTGTTTAATTACATGTGCATTCAAATACTGATGAAGCACAAGGTCAAATAATATCACAGGAAATTGGGAAGTTATATTTATGGTCTAACATTATGTAGTTATTCGAAACACACTTCAGCCACTGATGTCCTGTTTCTGAATTTCTGCTTTGAATGGGGCTAGGAAAATGTAATATCCATAAACAGACTTAACATGATAATATGTATAATTTTGAATATTAAAACTAAAAGTTTGATTTTCAATGTTGAAAACACATTGGATTTGCAAATCTCTTTCTTTCACACAGGAAATCTATGTTGGAAAATAAAATAACATTTAGTGTATACTGTATAAAAAAATGTAACACAACATATTTTCCACAAGGGAGACACCTAGATTGGTCCCTTACCACTTTGCTCTATTGCATTGCAGGGTATTCTGGCAGTTAATGTGTTAAAATTGTGACAGTTCATGTTACTATATTGGAAACAATTTCATGTTAATTATTGTAAACGATAAAATTTAGATAGAAATAGATTATTGATATTATAGTAAGTTTTGGTACTGTAGTAAAAGAAAAACCTTGTCAGAAGTGGGATTCGAACCCACGCCTCCAGAGGAGACTGCGACCTGAACGCAGCGCCTTAGACCGCTCGGCCATCCTGACAACTGGTGCATAATATTTCTAACACACCACACACAGCTTACAACACAATGAGGCATTGGCAGATAAGTATAAATAGTGGTGATAATTTGATAATTATTTATGCAATAGATATAGTAGTTCTTGGCACAGAATGTGCATGGTACTCTGAGAAAGTGTCTACTTGGCAACAACACTTTGTATATTTCTGTCCTCCCTAAGCATAGCTTAATAAAAATGTTTATACTCCTGTGGATATCGAAGAGAGGAAAATTCAAGGAAGTTAGGGGTTGGGGTATGAGAGTCGAATATACCCAGTTTCACAACATTTTGCACATCTGTGTTAGCGCTAGACAAAGTGATTGTAGAAAATAGAATTTTCAGGAGAGGAGATAAGAGGGGAAGATGAGAATATGAATATATGTATGGGAAAATGTTAAAGGAAATAGAACATAAAAAGAGAAAACGGCCAATCTGTGTCATACCAAACGGTTCATGAAGCCCAGTATTATGTCTCCATTATGTCTTCCCCTCCCGCGGGAAGGGGAAGCAGAGGGTGCTGCAGCACAACGCGTCAGGCGACAGTCTCCAGGCAGCATTGCGCGCTAGACAGGCGGCAGGCAGAGAGGCCGCGCTCCACAGGAAAGGAGCGCGGAGGGTGCTGCAGTGCAAGGCGGCAGGCGAAGTTCAGCAACCGCACGCAGGGCGGCAGCCCTCGGTCACGGTACCGCGAGGCAGGGCGTCACAGCGGCCAGGTCGGGCCTCAGCGATGGTGGGGAGGACTTCGACCGCTGGGATGCAGGACACGGCGGATCGGCGCGCAGGTCGGCCCGCGAAGGAGGGGCGGCGACTTCCAGCCACCGTGACGCAGAACAGGGCGTCACGGCATGCCACACGGCCGCCCGTTGCTAACGCGGGCGGTGTCACTGTCAGGATTTCGCCTGCAGAGTCGGCAGGGCCAAGGAGACCAAGACGGCCAACCGCAACCGCGGTTGGTGCCAATGTGTTTCGGAGAGCAGAGAACCCAGCATGGTTCGACTACGTGGAGACGGCATCGGGTGAAGGGCGAACCAAGTCGCGGCACAGGTCTCTTCCTCACGAGAGGCCACAATGGCCACGGCCGGATGTCACTGGCACCGCGAATCCCACTCCAGTTCCATCAGCCGGACCCCGGTGTCTTTCAATTCTTCAGCCACGGCCGGGGTCAGGGGCACGGTAGCGGACCCACCCGGCAGCATCACGCACTGCACAGATGGTGGAACAGCCCCGGCGGGCGGTTGATGGGGACACGCCGTGGAAGGTACGGCATATGGCGTATCGGGTAATGGTAAGGAGTCGCGTTTAGGGCGGCATCGAGGAGATAGGGCAAGGCGTCAAGGCTTGCAGTGTGCGACACAGCGAGCAAGGGAGGAGGCGTGGCCCAGTCCACTGCCAGGGTCTATTCCCCAGGGGTCGCTGAGGGCGGGTAAGAAGCCTGCAGCAGTAAAAAAGGCGAAATCCCAGATAGCGCTGGGCAAAGGCGGCCTGCGGCTCCGGAGGTGGGTATGTCCGGGACCGGGTGAGGGATAGTGCAGCGAAAAAAGCGATTCTCAGGGCATCTTTAAAAACCATGGCAAGTTGAGTAATTACTTCTCCAGGCGCGATTGGCAGCCCCAGGTAAATGGTAAGGACAAGCTGGGCTGGTAGAGGAGCATGGGTCCCGCTGCTAGGCGTGCCAGGCGGACAAAACTTTGTTAAGCATAATATGGCCAAAATTCTTTTGAAATTAATCATAGATTTGAAAAATTCCAAAGTTTTCATGGAAGAATGACCATATAGTGAGCACATTTTTGCAAAGTTTTGTGTGTATGAAAAAAAGGCATTTTTCTCCAAGTTTGCAATCGTGGGCCAAAGATTTGAATGTCACTCCTAAATAGATATTCTTGAAGATTGAAATGTATTTATATATTGTACACATAGTTAAAAAATAGCGACAATAACATTTATAATGAAAACCATTGAGCCTCAATAATTTTTTTCACCCCCTCATTTTGTCTCAAACAGCACCTATCGGTAGCGTGGCCGAGAGGTCTAAGGCGCTGGATTTAGGCTCCAGTCTCGCAAGAGGCGTGGGTTCAAATCCCACCGCTGCCATATCTGTATTTTCAAGATGACATCGTAGTGAAGTTACGTGTTTTGTTTTCACAAAGATTTTATCTGTTTTGTTTGCTTCTTATTTTGTGTTATCTGATATTATTAAAACAGAGTATTTTGGAGTAGGTAACATTCTATATTGATAAAGATACATCTGTAAGAAAGTCTTAGTAAACATAGAATGACATCCACATTTTCAAGACAAAACTTACTGTTACATTATAACTCTGTAATCACTGAAAAAGGGAGGCTTTGAAACAAAAACGAATCAAAATTTAAAAAGAAGATGATACCAAATATCGAGTGATGAGGATATAGAATGTGAGGACTAAATGGGAAATCATTTGGAATGATCAACAGTATGCAAATAGAAAAGACAGTTTTGTGGTAAAATCACACTTGAAATGTTAGTGACAAGCAGTGCTGCTTTAAAAAGCAGGACATTTTGTGGCAGTTGGTAAAAAGCACAAGATGCGCAAACTTTCAAAAATCTTATCGCAACAGTTTTAGTTCTTTTTTTATCATTTTGCTTGTTTGCAAAATATTTTGTTAAGCATAATATGGCCAAAATTCTTTTGAAATTAATCATAGATTTGAAAAATTCCAAAGTTTTCATGGAAGAATGACCATACAGTGAGCACATTTTTGCAAAGTTTTGTGTGTATGAAAAAAGGCATTTTTCTCCAAGTTTGCAATCGTGGGCCAAAGATTTGAATGTCACTCCTAAATAGATATTCTTGAAGATTGAAATGTATATATATATTGTACACATAGTTAAAAAATAGCGACAATAACATTTATAATGAAAACCATTGAGCCTCAATAATTTTTTTCACCCCCTCATTTTGTCTCAAACAGCACCTATTGGTAGCGTGGCCGAGCGGTCTAAGGCGCTGGATTTAGGCTCCAGTCTCGCAAGAGGCGTGGGTTCAAATCCCACCGCTGCCATATCTGTATTTTCAAGATGACATCTTAGTGAAGTTACGTGTTTTGTTTTCACAAAGATTTTTATCTGTTTTGTTTACTTCTTATTTTGTGTTATCTGATATTATTAAAACAGAGTATTTTGGAGTAGGTAACATTCTATACTGAAAATAATACATCTGTTAGAAAGCCTTAGTAAACATAGAATGACATCCACATTTCAAGACAAAACTTACTGTTACATTATAACTCTGTAATCACTGAAAAAGGGAGGCTTTGAAACAAAAACGAATAAAAAGTTAAAAAGAAGATGATACCAAATATCGAGTGATGATGAAATAGAATGTGAGGACTAAATGGGAAATCATTTGGAATGATCAACAGTATGCAAATGATGATATTATAGTAAGTTCTGGTACTGTAGTAAAAGAAAGAAACCTTTTTAGTAGTGGGATTCGAACCCACGCCTCCAGAGGAGACTGTGACCTGAACGCAGCGCCTTAGACCTCTCGGCCATCCTGACAACTGGTACATATTGTTTCTAACACACCACACAAAGCTTACAACACAATGAGGCATTGGCAGATAAGTATAAATAGTGGTGATAATTTGATAAATTTATATGCAATAGACATATTGGTGCCTGACACAGAATGTGGATGGTTCTCTGAGAAAGTGTCTACTTGGCAACAACACTTTGTATATTTCTGTCCTCCCTAAGCATAGCTTAATAAAAATGTTTATACTCCTGTGGATATCGAAGAGAGGAAAATTCAAGGAAGTTAGGGGTTGGGGTATGAGAGTCGAATATAACCAGTTTCACAACATTTTGCACATCTGTGTTAGCGCTAGACAAAGTGATTGTAGAAAATAGAAAGTTCAGGAGAGGAGATAAGAGGGGAAGATGAGAATATGGAATATATGTATGGTAAAATGCTATAGGAAATAGAACATAAGAAGAGAAAATGGCCAATCTGTGTCACACCAATGGTTCATGAAGCCCAGTATTATGTCTCCATAGTGGAATGTACTGGGACTTTCTGGGTACTGAAGTGTAGAGAATCGCTCACTCCTTGACTCTAAAAATGCCCATGAAGCTAATATTCATATATACAGACTTCCACTAAATGATCCATGGTTTTCTACAATGTCATTATTATATTTATCTTTTCTGTTTTATTTTTGAATATTATCCCTAACATTTAATTTGCCCTTTGGACAGCTTCGCAGCACTAAGTTGATGTTTCCATGTGGTTATTTACAATTATTCCATTATCTCTGTCCCAAATTGTTTTAGCCACTTGCAGAAAAAAAGCTATCTAAATACTCCTGAAAATAAAGCTCAAACTACCTTGTCATTTCTATGTTTTATACAAAAGAAAACCATTCTCCCTGACTTTAAAATGAAAAAACATATTGAGATTTCTTAACTTTAGCTGTTTCTTACCTCACATTTATTTTAACATTAGACTGTAATATAAAAAAAATCCGTAAGAATGGCTTTGGAGTAAAAAAAGAAAAAAGTAACTGTATTACTGAAAATAGAAAATTGTAGATAACTTTATTTTCTACTGGGAGCCTGTTTTCTGTTTAATTACATGTGCATTCAAATACTGATGAAGCACAAGGTCAAATAATATCACAGGAAATTGGGAAGTTATATTTATGGTCTAACATTATGTAGTTATTCGAAACACACTTCAGCCACTGATGTCCTGTTTCTGAATTTCTGCTTTGAATGGGGCTAGGAAAATGTAATATCCATAAACAGACTTAACATGATAATATGTATAATTTTGAATATTAAAACTAAAAGTTTGATTTTCAATGTTGAAAACACATTGGATTTGCAAATCTCTTTCTTTCACACAGGAAATCTATGTTGTAAAATAAAATAACATTTAGTGTATACTGTATAAAAAAATGTAACACAACATATTTTCCAAAAGGGAGACACCTAGATTGGTCCCTTACCACTTTGCTCTATTGCATTGCAGGGTATTCTGGCAGTTAATGTGTTAAAATTGTGACAGTTCATGTTACTATATTGGAAACAATTTCATGTTAATTATTGTAAACGATAAAATCTAGATAGAAATAGATTATTGATATTATAGTAAGTTTTGGTACTGTAGTAAAAGAAAAACCTTGTCAGAAGTGGGATTCGAACCCACGCCTCCAGAGGAGACTGCGACCTGAACGCAGCGCCTTAGACCGCTCGGCCATCCTGACAACTGGTGCATAATATTTCTAACACACCACACACAGCTTACAACACAATGAGGCATTGGCAGATAAGTATAAATAGTGGTGATAATTTGATAAATATTTATGCAATAGATATAGTAGTTCTTGGCACAGAATGTGCATGGTACTCTGAGAAAGTGTCTACTTGGCAACAACACTTTGTATATTTCTGTCCTCCCTAAGCATAGCTTAATAAAAAGGTTTATACTCCTGTGGATATCGAAGAGAGGAAAATTCAAGGAAGTTAGGGGTTGGGGTATGAGAGTCGAATATACACAGTTTCACAACATTTTGCACATCTGTGTTAGCGCTAGACAAAGTGATTGTAGAAAATAGAAAGTTCAGGAGAGGAGATAAGAGGGGAAGATGAGAATATGAATATATGTATGGGAAAATGTTAAAGGAAATAGAACATAAGAAGAGAAAACGGCCAATCTGTGTCATACCAAACGGTTCATGAAGCCCAGTATTATGTCTCCATAGTGTAATGTACTGGGACTTTCTGGGTACTGAAGTATAGAGAATCGCTCACTCCCTGCCTCTAAAAATGCCCATGATGCTAATATTCATATATACAGACTTCCACTAAATGATCCATGGTTTTCTAGAATGTCATTATTATTATTATCTTTTCTGTTTTATTTTTGTATATTATCCCTAACATTTAATTTGCCCTTTGGACAGCTTCTCAGCACTAAGTTGATGTTTCCATGTGGTTATTTACAATTATTCCATTATCTCTGTCCCAAATTGTTTTAGCCACTTGCAGAAAAAAAGCTATCTAAATACTCCTGAAAATAAAGCTCAAACTACCTTGTCATTTCTATGTTTTATACAAAAGAAAACCATTCTCCCTGACTTTAAAATGAAAAAACGTCTTGAGATTTCTTAACTTTAGCTGTTTCTTACCTCACATTTATTTTAACATTAAACTGTAATATAAAAAAATCCGTAGGAATGGCTTTGGAGTAAAAAAAGAAAAAAGTAACTGTATTACTGAAAATAGAAAATTGTAGATAACTTTATTTTCTACTGGGAGCCTGTTTTCTGTTTAATTACATGTGCATTCAAATACTGATGAAGCACAAGGTCAAATAATATCACATGAAATTGGGAAGTTATATTTATGGTCTAACATTATCTACTGTAGTTATTCGAAACACACTTCAGCCACTGATGTCCTGTTTCTGAATTTCTGCTTTGAATGGGGCTAGGAAAATGTAATATCCATAAACAGACTTAACATGATAATATGTATAATTTTGAATATTAAAACTAAAAGTTTGATTTTCAATTTGAAAACAGATTGGATTTGCAAATCTCTTTCTTTCACACAGGAAATCTATGTTGTAAAATAAAATAACATTTAGTGTATACTGTATAAAAAAATGTAACACAACATATTTTCCACAAGGGAGACACCTAGATTGGTCATTTAGCACTTTGCTCTATTGCATTGCAGGGTATTCTGGCAGTTAATGTGTTAAAATTGTGACAGTTCATGTTACTATATTGGAAACAATTTCATGTTAATTATTGTAAACGATAAAATCTAGATAGAAATAGATTATTGATATTATAGTAAGTTCTGGTACTGTAGTAAAAGAAAGAAACCTTGTCAGAATGGGATTTGAACCCACGCCTCCAGAGGAGACTGCGACCTGAACGCAGCGCCTTAGACCGCTCGGCCCATCCTGACAACTGGTGCATATTGTTTCTAACACACCACACAAAGCTTACAACACAATGAGGCATTGGCAGATAAGTAAAAATAGTGGTGATTTTTTGATAAATATATATGCAATAGACATATTGGTGCCTGACACAGAATGTGGATGGTTCTCTGAGAAAGTGTCTACTTGGCAACAACACTTTGTATATTTCTGTCCTCCCTAAGCATAGCTTAATAAAAATGTTTATACTCCTGTGGATATCGAAGAGAGGAAAATTAAAGGAAGTTAGGGGTTGGGGTATAGAGAGTCGAATATACCCAGTTTCACAACATTTTGCACATCTGTGTTAGCGCTAGGGGAGTGTGTGTATGTGGGGGGGAGTGTGTGTATGTGGGGGGGGGTGTATGTGGGGGGGAGTGGGGGTGGGGGAGTGTGGGTGTATGTGGGGGGGAGTGGGGGTGGGGTAGTGTATGTGGGGGGGGGGAGTGTGTGTATGTGGGGGGGAGTGTGTGTATGTGGGGGGGGAGTGTGTGTATGTGGGGGGGGGGGAGTGTGTGTATGTGGGGGGGGGAGTGTGTGTATGTGGGGGGGAGTGTGTGTATGTGGGGGGGAGTGTGTATGTGGGGGGGAGTGTGTGTATGTGGGGGGGGGAGTGTGTGTATGTGGGGGGGGAGTGTGTGTATGTGGGGGGGAGTGTGTGTATGTGGGGGGTGGGGGAGTGTGTGTATGTGGGGGGGGGAGTGTGTGTATGTGGGGGGGGAGTGTGTGTATGTGGGGGTGGAGTGTGTGTATGTGGGGGGGTGTATGTGGGGGTGGAGTGTGTGTATGTGGGGGGGAGTGTGAGTATGTGTGGGGGGCGTTTGTGTATGTGGGGGGGGAGTGTGTGTATGTGGGGGGTGGGGGAGTGTGTGTATGTGGGGGGGGAGAGTTTGTGTATGTGGGGGGTGGGGGAGTGTGTGTGGGGGGGAGTGTGTGTGTGTGGGGGGGGAGAGGAGTGTGTGTGTGGGGGGAGTGTGTATCAGTGGTTGTGTGTGTGTGTGTGTGTGTCTGTGCAGGCCAGCAGAAACTGTGTGGGTGTCTGTGTGTGGTCAGTGTCTTTGTTGGTCTGTCTGTGTGTGTGTCTGTAGGTCAGTG
>NW_027454334.1:309138-364138 GCF_040206685.1 Ascaphus truei
GGGTAGGGTATAATGGTTACACGGTACATGTATAACAGGGGGTAGGGTATAATGATTACACGGTACATGTATACCGGGGTAGGGTATTAATGGTTACACGGTACATGTATAACAGGGGGTAGGGTATAATGATTACACAGTACATGAATAACGGGGTAGGATATAATGATTACACATTACATGTATAACGGGGTAGGGTATAATGATTACACAGTACATGTATAACAGGGGGTAGGGTATAATGATTACACAGTACATGAATAACGGGGGGTAGGGTATAATGTTTACACAGTACATGAATAACAGGGGGTAGGGTATAATGGTTACACAGTACATGAATAACAGGGGGTAGGGTATAATGGTTACACAGTACATGAATAACGGGGTAGGATATAATGATTCACATTACATGTATAACGGGGTAGGGTATAATGATTACACAGTACATGTATAACGGGGTAGGGTATAATGATTACACAGTACATGAATAACGGGGGGTAGGGTATAATGATTACACAGTACATGTATAACAAGGGGTAGGGTATAATGATTACACAATACATGTATAACAGGGGGTAGGTATAATGATTACACAGTACATGTATAACGGGGTAGGGTATAATGATTACACAGTACATGTATAACAGGGGGCAGGGTATAATGATTACACAGTAAATGTAACGGGGTAGGTATAATGATTACACAGTACATGTATAACGGGGGGCAGGGTATAATGGTTACACAGTACATGAATAACAGGGGGCAGGGTATAATGGTTACACAGTACATGAATAACAGGGGGTAGGGTATAATGGTTACACAGTACATGAATAACAGGGGGTTGGGTATAATGGTTACACAGTACATGAATAACGGGGTAGGTATAATGGTTACACGGTACATGTATAACAGGGGGTAGGGTATAATGGTTACACGGTACATGTATAACAGGGGGTAGGGTATAATGATTACACGGTACATGTATAACAGGGGGTAGGGTATAATGATTACACAGTACATGTATAACGGGGGGTAGGTATAATGATTACACGGTACATGAATAACGGGGTAGGATATAATGATTACACATTACATGTATAACGGGGTAGGGTATAATGATTACACAGTACATGTATAACAGGGGGTAGGGTATAATGGTTACACGGTACATGTATAACAGGGGGTAGGGTATAATGATTACACGGTACATGAATAACGGGGTAGGATATAATGATTTCACATTACATGTATAACGGGGTAGGGTATAATGATTACACAGTACATGTATAACAGGGGGTAGGGTATAATGATTACACAGTACATGAATAACGGGGGGTAGGGTATAATGATTACACAGTACATGTATAACAGGGGGTAGGGTATAATGATTACACAGTACATGTATAACGGGGTAGGGTATAATGATTACACATTACATCTATAACGGGGTAGGTATAATGATTACACAGTACATGTATAACAGGGGGCAGGGTATAATGATTACACAGTAAATGTAACGGGGTAGGTATAATGATTACACAGTACATGTATAACGGGGGGCAGGGTATAATGGTTACACAGTACATGAATAACAGGGGGCATGGTATAATGGTTACACAGTACATGAATAACAGGGGGTAGGGTATAATGGTTACACGGTACATGTATAACAGGGGGTAGGGTATAATGGTTACACGGTACATGTATAACAGGGGGTAGGGTTTAATGATTACACAGTACATGAATAACGGGGTAGGATATAATGATTACACAGTACATGTATAACAGGGGGTAGGGTATAATGATTACACAGTACATGAATAACGGGGTAGGATATAATGATTACACAGTACATGTATAACAGGGGGTAGGGTATAATGATTACACAGTACATGAATAACGGGGTAGGGTATAATGATTACACAGTACATGAATAACTGGGTAGGGTATAATGATTACACGGTACATATATAACGGGGTAGGTATATTGATTACACAGTACATGTATAACGGGGGGCAGGGTATAATGGTTACACAGTACATGAATAACAGGTGGTAGGTATAATGATTACACAGTACATGTATAACGGGGTAGGGTATAATGATTACACAGTACATGAATAACGGGGTAGGTATAATGATTACACAGTACATGAATAACAGGGGGTAGGTATAATGATTACACGGTACATGAATAACAGGGGGTAGGTATAATGATTACACGTTACATGTATAACGGGGTAGGTATAATGATTACACAGTACATGTATAACGGGGTAGGTATAATGATTACACAGTACATGAATAACAGGGGCAGGGTATAATGATTACACAGTACATGAATAACAGGTGGTAGGGTATAATGATTACACAGTACATGAATAACAGGGGGTAGGTATAATGATTACACAGTACATGTATAACAGGGGGTAGGGTATAATGATTACACGGTACATGAATAACGGGGTATGGTATAATTGTTACACAGTACATGAATAACGGGGTAGGGTATAATGATTACACGGTACATGAATAACAGGGGGTAGGGTATAATGATTACACGGTACATGTATAACAGGGGGTAGGGTATAATGATTACACGGTACATGTATAACAGGGGGTAGGTATAATGATTACACGGTACATGAATAACAGGGGGTAGGTATAATGATTACACGGTACATGTATAACGGGGTAGGGTATAATGGTTACACAGTACATGAATAACGGGGTAGGGTATAATGATTACACAGTACATGTATAACAGGGGGTAGGGTATAATGATTACACAGTACATGTATAACGGGGTAGGGTATAATGATTACACAGTACATGTATAACGGGGTAGGGTATAATGATTACACAGTACATATATAACGGGGTGGGGTATAATGATTACACAGTACATGTATAACAGGGGGTAGGTATAATGATTACACAGTACATGTATAACGGGGTAGGGTATAATGATTACACAGTACATGTATAACGGGGTAGGGTATAATGATTACACAGTACATGTATAACGGGGTAGGGTATAATGATTACACAGTACATGTATAACGGGGTAGGGTATAATGATTACACAGTACATGTATAACAGGGGGTAGGTATAATGATTACACAGTACATGAATAACAGGGGTAGGGAATAATGATTACACAGTACATGTATAACAGGGGGTAGGGTATAATGATTACACAGTACATGAATAACAGGGGGTAGGTATAATGATTACACAGTACATGAATAACAGGGGGTAGGGTATAATGATTACACGGTACATGTATAACAGGGGGTAGGGTATAATGATTACACGGTACATGAATAACAGGGGGTAGGGTATAATGATTACACAGTACATATATAACGGGGTGGGGTATAATGATTACACAGTACATGTATAACAGGGGGTAGGTATAATGATTACACAGTACATGAATAACATGGGGTAGGGTATAATGGTTACACAGTACATGAATAACGGGGTAGGGTATAATCATTACACAGTACATGTATAACAGGGGGTAGGGTATAATGATTACACTGTACTTGAATAACAGGGGGTAGGGTATAATGATTACACAGTACATGTATAACAGGGGGTAGGGTATAATGATTACACAGTACATGTATAACGGGGTAGGGTATAATGATTACACAGTACATGTATAACAGGGGGTAGGGTATAATGATTACACAGTTCATGTATAACGGGGTAGGGTATAATGATTACACAGTACATGTATAACAGGGGGTAGGGTATAATGATTACACAGTACATGAATAACAGGGGGTAGGGTATAATGGTTACACAGTACATGAATAACAGGGGGTAGGGTATAATGATTACACGGTACATGAATAACGGGGTAGGTATAATGATTACACAGTACATGTATAACAGGGGGTAGGGTATAATGATTACACAGTATATGAATAACGGGGTAGGTATAATGATTACACAGTTCATGTATAACGGGGTAGGGTATAATGATTACACAGTACATGAATAATGGGGTAGGTATAATGATTACACAGTACATGTATAACGGGGTAGGTATAATGATTACACAGTACATGAATAACGGGGTAGGTATAATGATTACACAGTACATGTATAACGGGGTAGGGTATAATGATTACACAGTACATGAATAACAGGGGGTAGGGTATAATGGTTACACAGTACATGAATAACGGGGTAGGGTATAATGGTTACACAGTACATGTATAACGGGGGGTATGGTATAATGATTACACAGTACATGAATAACGGGGTAGGGTATAATGATTACACAGTACATGTATAACACGGGGTAGGGTATAATGATTACACAGTACATGTATAACACGGGGTAGGGTATAATGATTACACAGTACATGTATAACACGGGGTAGGGTATAATGATTACACAGTACATGTATAACAGGGGGTAGGGTATAATGATTACACAGTACATGTATAACACGGGGTAGGGTATAATGATTACACAGTATATGTACAACAGGGCGTAGGGTACAATGGTTACACAGTACATGTATAACAGGGGGTATTGTATAATGGTTACACAGTGCATGAGTAACTGTGGGTAGGGTATAATGGTTACACAGTACATGAGTAACAGTGGGTATGGTATAATGGTTACACAGTACATGAGTAACAGTGGGTAGGGTATAATGATTACACAGTACATGAATAACGAGGTAGGGTATAATGGTTACACAGTACATGAATAACAGTGGGTAGGGTATAATGGTTACACAGTACATGTATAACGGGGGGTAGGGTATAATGATTACACTGTACATTATAACAGGGGGTAGGGTATAATGGTTACACAGTACATGAATAACAGGGGGTAGGGTATAATGATTACACAGTACATGTTCAACATGGCGTAGGGTACAATGGTTAAACAGTACATGTATAACAGTGGGTAGGGTATAATGGTTACACAGTACATGTATAACAGGGGGTATTGTATAATGTTTCCACAGTACATGAGTAACTGTGGGTAGGGTATAATGGTTACACAGTACATGAGTAACAGTGGGTATGGTATAATGGTTACACAGTACATGAGTAACAGTGGGTAGGGTATAATGATTACACAGTACATGTATAACAGGGGGTAGGGTATAATGATTACACAGTACATGTATAACAGGGGGTAGGGTATAATGATTACACAGTACATGTATAAAAGGGGGTATTGTATAATGGTTACACAGTACATGAATAACGGGGTAGGGTATAATGATTACACAGTACATGAATAACAGGGGGTAGGGTATAATGATTACACAGTACATGAATAACAGGGGGTAGGGTATAATGATTACACGGTACATGAATAACGGGGTAGGGTATAATGATTACACAGTACATGTACAACAGGGCGTAGGGTACAATGGTTACACGGTACATGTATAACAGGGGGTAGGGTATAATGATTACACAGTACATGAATAACAGGGGGTAGGGTATAATGATTACACAGTACATGTATAACGGGGGGTAGGGTATAATGATTACACAGTACATGTATAACAGGGGGTAGGGTATAATGATTACACAGTACATGTATAAAAGGGGGTATTGTATAATGGTTACACAGTACATGTATAACAGAGGGTATTGTATAATGGTTACACAGTACATGAATAACAGGGGGTAGGGTATAATGATTACACAGTACATGAATAACAGGGGGTAGGGTATAATGATTACACAGTACATGAATAACAGGGGGTAGGGTATAATGATTACACGGTACATGAATAACGGGGTAGGGTATAATGATTACACAGTACATGTACAACAGGGCGTAGGGTACAATGGTTACACGGTACATGTATAACGGGGTAGGGTATAATGATTACACAGTACATGTATAACAGGGGGTAGGTATAATGATTACACAGTACATGTACAACAGGGCGTAGGGTACAATGGTTACACGGTACATGTATAACAGGGGGTAGGGTACAATGGTTACACAGTACATGTATAACAGGGGGTAGGTATAATGATTACACGGTACATGTATAACAGGGGGTAGGGTATAATGATTACACAGTACATGAATAACAGGGGGTAGGGTATAATGATTACACAGTACTTGAATAACAGGGGGTAGGGTATAATGGTTACACAGTACATGAATAACAGGGGGTAGGGTATAATGATTACACGGTACATGAATAACGGGGTAGGTATAATGATTACACAGTACATGTATAACAGGGGGTAGGGTATAATGATTACACAGTATATGAATAACGGGGTAGGTATAATGATTACACAGTTCATGTATAACGGGGTAGGGTATAATGATTACACAGTACATGAATAACGGGGTAGGTATAATGATTACACAGTACATGTATAACGGGGTAGGTATAATGATTACACAGTACATGAATAACGGGGTAGGTATAATGATTACACAGTACATGTATAACGGGTAGGGTATAATGATTACACAGTACATGAATAACAGGGGGTAGGGTATAGTGATTACACAGTACATGAATAACAGGGGGTAGGGTATAATGGTTACACAGTACATGAATAACAGGGGGTAGGGTATAATGATTACACAGTACATGTATAACGGGGTAGGGTATAATGATTACACAGTACATGAATAACGGGGTAGGGTATAATGGTTACACAGTACATGTATAACGGGGTAGGGTATAATGGTTACACAGTACATGTATAACAGGGGGTAGGGTATAATGATTACACAGTACATGTATAACAGGGGGTAGGGTATAATGGTTACACAGTACATGTATAACGGGGGGTATTGTATAATGGTTACACAGTACATGTATAACGGGGGGTATGGTATAATGATTACACAGTACATGTATAACACGAGGTAGGGTATAATGATTACACAGTACATGTATAACACGGGGTAGGGTATAATGATTACACAGTACATGTATAACAGGGGGTAGGGTATAATGATTACACGGTACATGTATAACAGGGGGTAGGGTATAATGGTTACACAGTACATGTATAACGGGGTAGGGTATAATGATTACACAGTACATGAATAACAGGGGGTAGGGTATAATGATTACACAGTATATGTACAACAGGGCGTAGGGTACAATGGTTACACAGTACATGTATAATAGGGGGTATTGTATAATGGTTACACAGTGCATGAGTAACTGTGGGTAGGGTATAATGGTTACACAGTACATGAGTAACAGTGGGTATGGTATAATGGTTACACAGTACATGAGTAACAGTGGGTAGGGTATAATGATTACACAGTACATGAATAACGAGGTAGGGTATAATGGTTACACAGTACATGAATAACAGTGGGTAGGGTATAATGGTTACACAGTACATGTATAACGGGGGGTAGGGTATAATGATTACACTGTACATTATAACAGGGGGTAGGGTATAATGGTTACACAGTACATGAATAACAGGGGTAGGGTATAATGATTACACAGTACATGTTCAACATGGCGTAGGGTACAATGGTTAAACAGTACATGTATAACAGTGGGTAGGGTATAATGGTTACACAGTACATGTATAACAGGGGGTATTGTATAATGTTTCCACAGTACATGAGTAACTGTGGGTAGGGTATAATGGTTACACAGTACATGAGTAACAGTGGGTATGGTATAATGGTTACACAGTACATGAGTAACAGTGGGTAGGGTATAATGATTACACAGTACATGTATAACAGGGGGTAGGGTATAATGATTACACAGTACATGTATAACAGGGGGTAGGGTATAATGATTACACAGTACATGTATAACGGGGGGTAGGGTATAATGATTACACAGTACATGTATAACAGGGGGTAGGGTATAATGATTACACAGTACATGTATAAAAGGGGGTATTGTATAATGGTTACACAGTACATGTATAACAGAGGGTATTGTATAATGGTTACACAGTACATGAATAACAGGGGGTAGGGTATAATGATTACACAGTACATGAATAACAGGGGGTAGGGTATAATGATTACACAGTACATGAATAACAGGGGGTAGGGTATAATGATTACACGGTACATGAATAACGGGGTAGGGTATAATGATTACACAGTACATGTACAACAGGGCGTAGGGTACAATGGTTACACGGTACATGTATAACAGGGGGTAGGGTATAATGATTACACAGTACATGAATAACAGGGGGTAGGGTATAATGATTACACAGTACTTGAATAACAGGGGGTAGGGTATAATGGTTACACAGTACATGAATAACAGGGGGTAGGGTATAATGATTACACGGTACATGAATAACGGGGTAGGTATAATGATTACACAGTACATGTATAACAGGGGGTAGGGTATAATGATTACACAGTATATGAATAACGGGGTAGGTATAATGATTACACAGTTCATGTATAACGGGGTAGGGTATAATGATTACACAGTACATGAATAACGGGGTAGGTATAATGATTACACAGTACATGTATAACGGGGTAGGTATAATGATTACACAGTACATGAATAACGGGGTAGGTATAATGATTACACAGTACATGTATAACGGGGTAGGGTATAATGATTACACAGTACATGAATAACAGGGGGTAGGGTATAGTGATTACACAGTACATGAATAACAGGGGGTAGGGTATAATGGTTACACAGTACATGAATAACAGGGGGTAGGGTATAATGATTACACAGTACATGTATAACGGGGTAGGGTATAATGATTACACAGTACATGAATAACGGGGTAGGGTATAATGGTTACACAGTACATGTATAACGGGGTAGGGTATAATGGTTACACAGTACATGTATAACAGGGGGTAGGTATAATGATTACACAGTACATGTTTAACAGGGGGTAGGTATAATAGTTACACAGTACATGAGTAACAGTGGGTAGGGTATAATGGTTACACAGTACATGAGTAACAGTGGGTATGGTATAATGGTTACACAGTACATGAATAACAGGGGGTAGGGTATAATGGTTACACAGTACATGTATAACAGGGAGTAGGGTATAATGGTTACACAGTACATGTATAACAGGGGTAGGGTATAATGGTTACACAGTACATGTATAACGGGGTAGGGTATAATGGTTACACAGTACATGTATAACAGGGGGTAGGTATAATGATTACACAGTACATGTTTAACAGGGGGTAGGTATAATAGTTACACAGTACATGAGTAACAGTGGGTAGGGTATAATGGTTACACAGTACATGAATAACAGGGGTAGGTATAATGATTACACAGCACATGAATAACAGAGGGTAGGTATAATGATTACACAGCACATGAATAACGGGGGGTAGATATAATGATTACACAGCACATGAATAACGGGGGGTAGATATAATGGTTACACGGTACATGTATAACAGGGGGCAGGGTATAATGATTACACAGTACATGCATAATAGGGGTAGGGTATAATGATTACACAGCACATGAATAACGGGGGGTAGGGTATAATGGTTACACAGTACATGAATAACAGGGGGTAGGGTATAATGGTTACACAGTACATGAATAACAGGGGGTAGGGTATAATGATTACACAGCACATGAATAACAGGGGGTAGGGTATAATGGTTACACAGTACATGTATAACGGGGTAGGGTATAATGATTACACAGTACATGTATAACAGGGGGTAGGGTATAATGGTTACACAGTACATGAATAACGGGGGGTTGGTATAATGATTACACAGTACATGTATAACAGGGTGTAGGGTATAATGATTACACGGTACATGAATAACAGGGGGTAGGGTATAATGATTACACAGTACATGAATAACGGGGGGTAGGGTATAATGGTTACACAGTACATGTATAACAGGGGGTAGGTATAATGGTTACACAGTACATGTATAACAGGGTGTAGGGTATAATGATTACACGGTACATGAATAACAGGGGGTAGGGTATAATGATTACACAGTACATGAATAACGGGGGGTAGGGTATAATGGTTACACGGTACATGAATAACGGGGTAGGTATAATGATTACACAGTACATGAATAACAGGGGGTAGGGTATAATGGTTACACAGTACATGAATAACAGGGGGTAGGTATAATGGTTACACAGTACATGTACAACAGGGGGTAGGGTATAATGGTTACACAGTACATGAATAACGGGGTAGGGTATAATGGTTACACAGTACATGAATAACAGGGGGTAGGGTATAATGGTTACACAGTACATGAATAACAGGGGGTAGGTATAATGATTACACAGTACATGAATAACGGGGGGTAGGTATAATGATTACACGGTACATGTATAACGGGGTAGGTATAATGATTACACGGTACATGAATAACAGGGGGTAGGGTATAATGGTTACACAGTACATGAATAACAGGGGGTAGGTATAATGATTACACAGTACATGTATAACAGGGGGTAGGGTATAATGGTTACACAGTACATGTACAACAGGGGGTAGGGTATAATGGTTACACAGTACATGAATAACAGGGGGTAGGGTATAATGGTTACACAGTACATGAATAACGGGGTAGGTATAATGATTACACAGTACATGTATAACAGGGGGTAGGGTATAATGGTTACACAGTACATGTACAACAGGGGGTAGGGTATAATGGTTACACAGTACATGAATAACAGGGGGTAGGGTATAATGGTTACACAGTACATGAATAACAGAGGGTAGGGTATAATGGTTACACAGTACATGAATAACAGGGGGTAGGTATAATGATTACACAGTACATGAATAACGGGGTAGTTATAATGATTACACGGTACATGAATAACAGGGGGTAGGGTATAATGGTTACACGGTACATGTATAACAGGGGGTAGGGTATAATGATTACACAGTATATGTATAACGGGGTAGGTATAATGATTACACAGTACATGTATAACGGGGTAGGTATAATGATTACACAGTACATGAATAATGGGGTAGGGTATAATGATTACACGGTACATGAATAACGGGGGGTAGGGTATAATGGTTACATGGTACATGAATAACGGGGGGTAGGGTATAATGGTTACACAGTACATGAATAACAGCGGGTAGGGTATAATGATTACACAGTACATGAATAACAGGGGGTAGGGTATAATGATTACACAGTACATGAATAACGGGGGGTAGGGTATAGTGATTACACAGTACATGAATAACAGGGGGTAGGGTATAGTGATTACACAGTACATGTATAACAGGGGGTAGGGTATAGTGATTACACAGTACATGAATAACGGGGGGTAGGGTATAGTGATTACACAGTACATGAATTACAGGGGGTAGGGTATAGTGATTACACAGTACATGTATAACAGGGGTAGGGTATAATGGTTACACAGTACATGAATAACAGGGGTAGGGTATAATGGTTACACAGTACATTGGTGACAATTACACAGGGGTGTGGGGGTTAGTGGGCGTATCTCAGCCTGTGGCGGGTGCTGATATAGTGAGCAGCCAGTTCTGCGCGGGTTTCATCTTCTCCCACGAGGATCGCTATTTTTTGGTTCTCTATATTATTAAAGTTCTGGATAAGAGCAGTGAGTTTCTCTAGGTGGGCACTCCTCATTTCAGAGTATTGTGTGCAACGCAGCAGGAAGTGAGTTTCATCTTCTACCTCTCCTAGCTCACATCACTGGCACAGTCTCATCTCCCGGGGCTTCCAGTTCTGTCTGTGTCTGTCTGTGTCTCACACACACCTCTCCTAGGTCACATCACTGGCACAGTCTCACCTCCCGGGGCTTCCAGTTCTGTCTGTGTCTGCCTGTCTCACACACCTCTCCTAGCTCACATCGCTGGCACAGTCTCACCTCCCAGGGCTTCCAGTTCTGTCTGTGTCTGCCTGTGTCTCACACACACCTCTCCTAGGTCACATCACTGGCACAGTCTCACCTCCCGGGGCTTCCAGTTCTGTCTGTGTCTGCCTGTCTCACACACCTCTCCTAGCTCACATCGCTGGCACAGTCTCACCTCCCGGGGCTTCCAGTTCTGTCTGTGTCTGCCTGTGTCTCACACACCTCTCCTAGCTCACATCGCTGGCACAGTCTCACCTCCCGGGGCTTCCAGTTCTGTCTGTGTCTGCCTGTGTCTCACACACACCTCTCCTAGCTCACATCGCTGGCACAGTCTCACCTCCCGGGGCTTCCAGTTCTGTCTGTGTCTGCCTGTGTCTCACACACACCTCTCCTAGCTCACATCGCTGGCACAGTCTCATCTCCCGGGGCTTCCAGTTCTGTCTGTGTCTCTCACACACCTCTCCTAGCTCACATCGCTGGCACAGTCTCACCTACCGGGGCTTCCAGTTCTGTCTGTCTGCGTGTGTCTCTCACACACCTCTCCTAGCTCACATCGCTGGCACAGTCTCATCTCCCGGGGCTTCCAGTTCTGTCTTTGTCTGCCTGTGTGTCTCTCACACACCTCTCCTAGCTCACATTGCTGGCACAGTCTCACCTCCCGGTGCTTCCAGTTCTGTCTGTGTCTGCGTGTGTCTCTCTCACACCTCTCCTAGCTCACATCGCTGGCACAGTCTCATCTCCCGGGGCTTCCAGTTCTGTCTGTGTCTGCCTGTGTCTCTCTCACACACCTCTCCTAGCTCACATCGCTGGCACAGTCTCACCTCCCGGGGTTCCAGTTCTGTCTGTGTCTGCCTGTGTCCCTCACACACCTCTACTAGCTCACATCGCTGGCACAGTCTCATCTCCCAGGGCTTCCAGTTCTGTCTGTGTCTGCCTGTGTCTCACACACACCTCTCCTAGCTCACATCGCTGGCACAGACTCATCTCCCGGGGCTTCCAGTTCTGTCTGTGTCTGCCTGTGTCTCTCACACACCTCTCCTAGCTCACATCGCTGGCACAGTCTCATCTCCCGGGGCTTCCAGTTCTGTCTGTGTCTGCCTGTGTCTCTCACACACCTCTCCTAGCTCACATCGCTGGCACGGTCTCATCTCCCGGGGCTTCCAGTTCTGTCTGCCTGTGTCTCACACACCTCTCCTAGCTCACATTGCTGGCACAGTCTCACCTCCCGGGGCTTCCAGTTCTGTCTGTGTCTCACACACCTCTCCTAGCTCACATCGCTGGCACAGTCTCATCTCCCGGGGCTTCCAGTCCTGTCTGTGTCTGCCTGTTTCTATTTCCAGTCTGTGGGCGCTCATTCTGTACTGGCTAAGGGTCTGTCTCTGTTTTGGGTCTTTTACCTTCAGTAGGTAGGGTGCCAGAGTGTATCCTCTCTGTAGGCTGTGGTAGGTCTCCAGCTTCTTTGAGCGTTGGATATCATTTTCCCACATTGTCACATACTGCTTCTTCATTTCGCTGGCGATTGAGTTGATGTTTTTTCGGCAAGCTGGTGATCTGTGTGGGGTTTTGTTCTTGTAGTGAGAGGACAAGTTGTTTGATGGCACAGGGTTTAGTGGCTTTGCATTGCTCTGTAGCAGTAAGACTGTGGGTGGCTGGTGTTTAGGTGAGCCCAGAATGTCAGTGCTCTCCTCTGTACTGTGAGCAGTAGAGGAAAGCGGCCCAGCTCAGCCCGGCATGCATTGTTTCATGTACTCCTGTGTACTTGGAGAAGGTGTTTGCAGAATTCCAGATGCAGTATTTCTGTTGGGCTGGTGTCCCATTTTGTGGAGTCTGGGTATGTTACAGGGCCCCACACCTCGCTGCCATACAGAAGGATGGGTGTGTGGGGTCTGGGTATGTTACAGGGCCCCACACCTCGCTGCCATACAGAAGGATGGGTGTGTGGAGTCTGGGTACGTTACAGGGCCCCACACTTCGCTGCCATACAGAAGGATGGGTGTGTGGGGTCTGGGTACGTTACAGGGCCCCACACTTCGCTGCCATACAGAAGGATGGGTGTGTGGAGTCTGGGTATGTTACAGGACCCCACACCTCGCTGCCATACAGAAGGATGGGTGTGTGGAGTCTGGGTATGTTACAGGACCCCACACATCGCTGCCATACAGAAGGATGGGTGTGTGGGGTCTGGGGATGTTACAGGGCCCCACACCTCGCTGCCATACAGAAGGATGGGTGTGTGGAGTCTGGGTATGTTACAGGGCCCCACACCTCGCTGCCATACAGAAGGATGGGTGTGTGGAGTCTGGGTACGTTACAGGGCCCCACACCTCGCTGCCATACAGAAGGATGGGTGTGTGGGGTCTGGGTATGTTACAGGGCCCCACACCTCGCTGCCATACAGAAGGATGGGTGTGTGGAGTCTGGGTATGTTACAGGACCCCACACCTCGCTGCCATACAGAAGGATGGGTGTCTGGAGTCTGGGTATGTTACAGGACCCCACACCTCGCTGCCATACAGAAGGATGGGTGTGTGGGGTCTGGGTATGTTACAGGGCCCCACACCTCGCTGCCATAGAGAAGGATGGGTGTGTGGAGTCTGGGTATGTTACAGGACCCCACACCTCGCTGCCATACAGAAGGATGGGTGTGTGGAGTCTGGGTATGTTACAGGGCCCCACACCTCGCTGCCATACAGAAGGATGGGTGTGTGGGGTCTGGGTACGTTACAGGGCCCCACACCTCGCTGCCATACAGAAGGATGTGTGTGTGGGGTCTGGGTATGTTACAGGGCCCCACACCTCGCTGCCATACAGAAGGATGTGTGTGTGGGGTCTGGGTATGTTACAGGACCCCACACCTCGCTGCCATACAGAAGGATGGGTGTGCGGAGTCTGGGTATGTTACAGGAACCCACACCTCGCTGCCATACAGAAGGATGGGTGTGTGGGGTCTGGGTATGTTACAGGGCCCCACACCTCGCTGCCATACAGAAGGATGGGTGTGTGGAGTCTGGGTATGTTACAGGACCCCACACCTCGCTGCCATACAGAAGGATGGGTGTGTGGAGTCTGGGTATGTTACAGGACCCCACACCTCGCTGCCATACAGAAGGATGGGTGTGAGGAGTCTGGGTATGTTACAGGACCCCACACCTCGCTGCCATACAGAAGGATGGGTGTGTGGAGTCTGGGTATGTTACAGGACCCCACACCTCGCTGCCATACAGAAGGATGGGTGTGTGGAGTCTGGGTATGTTACAGGGCCCCACACCTCGCTGCCATACAGAAGGATGTGTGTGTGGGGTCTGGGTATGTTACAGGGCCCCACACCTCGCTGCCATACAGAAGGATGTATGTGTGGGGTCTGGGTATGTTACAGGACCCCACACCTCGCTGCCATACAGAAGGATGGGTGTGTGGGGTCTGGGTATGTTACAGGACCCCACACCTCGCTGCCATACAGAAGGATGGGTGTGTGGGGTCTGGGTACGTTACAGGGCCCCACACCTCGCTGCCATACAGAAGGATGTGTGTGTGGGGTCTGGGTATGTTACAGGGCCCCACACCTCGCTGCCATACAGAAGGATGGGTGTGTGGAGTCTGGGTATGTTACAGGGCCCCACACCTCGCTGCCATACAGAAGGATGGGTGTGTGGTGTCTGGGTATGTTACAGGGCCCCACACCTCTCTGCCATACAGAAGGATGGGTGTGTGGAGTCTGGGTATGTTACAGGGCCCCACACCTCGCTGCCATACAGAAGGATGGGTGTGTGGAGTCTGGGTATGTTACAGAACCCCACACCTCGCTGCCATACAGAAGGATGGGTGTGTGGAGTCTGGGTATGTTACAGGGCCACACACCTCGCTGCCATACAGAAGGATGGGTGTGTGGAGTCTGGGTATGTTACAGGGCCACACACCTCGCTGCCATACAGAAGGATGGGTGTGATGATGCTGTTGAATATTTTCTCCCAGATTCTTATTGGTGGTTTGAGGTGGTACATCTGTTTCCTTATTGCATAAAATGTTCTGCGGGCCTTCTCCTTCAGTGTATTTATGGCCAGGTTGAATTTCCCTGATGAGCTGATTGTTAGACCTCGGTATGTGTAGCTCGCTGTCTGTTCCAGAGCATTGTCGTCCAGTGTGAATTGCGATATGGTCGGATGTTTTTTAGATTTTTTCTGGAATACCATTATTCTGTTTTTTTTCTAGGTTCACAGAGAGTGCCCAGGTCTGGCTGAATTTTTCTAGTATTGCCAGTTTCTGTTGGAGGCCCTGTCCTGTTGGAGGCCCTGTCCTGTGGGAGGCCCTGTCCTGTGGGAGGCCCTGTCCTGTGGGAGGCCCTGTCCTGTGGGAGGCCCTGTCCTGTGGGAGGCCCTGTCCTGTTGGAGGCCCTGTCCTGTTGGAGGCCCTGTCCTGTTGGAGGCCCTGTCCTGTGGGAGGCCCTGTCCTGTGGGAGGCCCTGTCCTGTGGGAGGCCCTGTCCTGTGGGAGGCCCTGTCCTGTGGGAGGCCCTGTCCTGTGGGAGGCCCTGTCCTGTGGGAGGCCCTGTCCTGTTGGAGACAGCAGGAGCAGGTGGTCTGCGTATAGTAGAGACTTAATCTCAGTTCCAGCCAAGTTGAGCCCAGGTGCTGAGGAGGATTCTAGGGCTGCTGCGAGCTCATTGATGTAGATGTTAAACAGTGTGGGACTCAGGCTGCAGCCCTGTCTAACTCCACGGCCTTGATGGAAGAAGTCTGTCCTTCTGTTATTAACTTTCACGCAGCATTTGTTTTCAAAGTACATACTTTTGATGGTGTCGTATGTTCTCCCCCCTATTCCGCTCTCTAGTATTTTCAGCAATAGACCTGAATGCCACATGGAGTCGAAGCCTTTTTGATGTCCACAAAGCAAGCACAGATTTTGCCCTTTAGGTGTTGTGGACGTGCTTATTGGTCAGGCTGTGTAAGGTGGTGATGTGGTGCGGTGGCGTAGGGTGTAGATGTGATCCGTGGTGCGGTGGTTTGGCAGGAAGCCTGTCTGGCTCTTACTCAGTACACTCTGCTCTGTCAGGAAGGTGAGGATTCTGCTGTTCAAGATGCTGTAGAACAGTTTCCCCAGGGTGCTGCTGACACAGATACCTCTGTAATTGGATGTGTCCAACCTGTCTCCTTTCTTGTGAATAGGTTTTATCAGTCCTTCGTTCTTCACCCTCTCTCTCTCTCGCACCCTCACTCTCTCTTGCACCCCCTCTCTGTCCCTCTCGCCGCCCCCCCCCCCCCCCTCTCTGTATTTATTTTTGGGAAGTAGCATTTGCACAGCTTTGCGCTCAGGAGAGAGCTTCATTTTTTTTATTTGAATGAATACATTACGGTTTTACTCGTGTAAACGTTGACGGCACGTTTTGTATACCGAGTCCTCAAGGGTAACCAACTGGTCTGGATGTCAGTCTATCCCTGCTTCAGCACAGGTGACTGATCCACCTGTGCTGACGCTGGGACTGGTTAAACCACCTGTGTCGTTATGACTAGTGTACCGAGTACTGTACCCAGAATTCCCCGGTGCCTGGCGTTACCAGGCACTTTTTTTTCCAGCTACCCGGAAATTACCCGGACCCCGGCAGCTGAGAAATGGGCGTCGGGTAATGTCAGGGTAGCTGAAAATAAACATATCGCTTACCTGCAGCCAGCGACGGGAGACCCCCTATGAAGAGCAGCAGCGGTCCTGTGGCGGTGGCAGCGTCCGAAGTGTCTTTGGCCGGTGCGGGAGCAGCAGGAATCCAGCACACCGCACGTAAGCAGTGTGAGCCGCGGAACCACGTGGCAGGAGCGTTGCTATTGGACAGCCGGCTGTCCAATAGCAACGCTCCTGCTCCGGTCACATGGTACCGCGGCTTACACTGCTTAGCTGCTGCTGTGCGGTGTGCTGGATTCCTGCTGCTCCCGCGCCGGCCGGAGACACTTCGGACGCTGCCACCGCCACAGGACCGCTGCTGCTCTTCATGAATGTCGCCGCGGTCTTCCTCCACCCTGCAGGTAAGTGGTAACCGGGTACCCGTTACCCGTTTTTTTTACATTTTTATAAATCACTACCCGGTACAAGACTAATTAAGGCACTATCCCCTGTGCTGAAGCAGGGACATCCTGAAAACCTGACCTGTTGGTGGCCCTTGAGGGCTGCAGTGTGCCCGCCCGTTGGCGCAGGCCATGCTGCAATAAAACATTGTTACAGCTGGGTCAGTCGGGCTCGTGCGCTTGCGCGAACCAGCAGCTACCGCTCTTCACGCCGTGACGATTCGGGCTGCATGACGTCAGCCGATCCGATGTTCTGATCCGCTTCAGCAACAGGGCTTTTTGTTTTGTTTTTTTTTTGTTTTTTTTCATGGATCGTGGTTGTAGACCCAATGGAAATTCTGACGAAGACGGGGAAGTTGCAGAAATACGCCATCCAGAAGGCCCTGTCCGCCGCGTTTCAGAAAATACTCCTGGTGGTTTCAGGTAAGACGCTCCCCTCGTTTTTCCGAGTCTCGCTCACCCCCTGCTTCATATTTCCTAGTAAACTTGACCTAATAATGTAACGCGACACCCCCCCCCCCCCCCACCAGCACTGAGCCTCTTGGGTGAAGTCACCCCCAACCCAAGTAAACATATCACTTCCAGCTCCTGTACTCGGCAGCGCCAGCGTCGCCCGCCTCTGCCTTATTACGCGGCGTCTGAGCCAGGCTTACACGGTAGATGAGGTTGAAACGAGGACCGGCCCATCGAGTTCAATCTGTTATATTTAGGCGGCAGACACTTATCCTATATATATTATATATATATATATATATATATATATATATATATATATATCTCCATTTGTTTCCCAGAGAAAGGGAGGGTGGTTGTGGAATACGTCCCTTCCGAGGACGACGTGGTCGACTGTTTGTCAGAAGAAGAGCTGCGGGGGCTGATCCAGGTACATTAATCCCCTCCCCCCCCCCCCCCCCCCCCCCCCCCCCCCCCCCCCACTTTTATTTTAAATCGAATTAATACGTTTCGGTTTTACGTTGATTGCACGTCTTGTATTCAGAGTCCTCAAGGGCCACCAGCCGGTTTGGGTTTTCAAGATATCCCTGCTTGACTGAGCTTGTGCTGAAGCTGGGACCGATTTTTTGAGCTACTTGTGCTGAAGCTGGGACCGATTGAGCCACTTGTGCTGAAGCTGGGACCGATGGGAGCCACCTGTGCTGAAGCTGGGACCAATGGGCGCCACCTGTGCTGAAGCTGGGACGATGGGAGCCACCTGTGCTGAAGCTGGGACCGATGGGAGCCACCTGTGCTGAAGCTGGGACCGATGGGAGCCACCTGTGCTGAAGCTGGGACCGATGGGCGCCACCTGTGCTGAAGCTGGGACCGATGGGAGCCACCTGTGCTGAAGCTGGGACCGATGGGAGCCACCTGTGCTGAAGCTGGGACCGATGGGAGCCACCTGTGCTGAAGCTGGGACCGATGGGAGCCACCTGTGCTTTTTTTTTTGGTTTGTTGGTTTTTTTTTGTTTTTTTTTTTTTGATGTATCTGAAGCTGGGACCGATGGGCGCCA
Organism: Ascaphus truei; assembly: GCF_040206685.1. Taxonomy (NCBI): domain Eukaryota; kingdom Metazoa; phylum Chordata; class Amphibia; order Anura; family Ascaphidae; genus Ascaphus; species Ascaphus truei. Next base: position 328,552 of record NW_027454334.1, read on the forward strand.
CCTGTGCTGAAGCTGGGACCGATGGGAGCCACCTGTGCTGAAGCTGGGACCGATTGGAGCCACCTGTGCTGAAGCTGGGACCGATGGGAGCCACCTGTGCTGAAGCTGGGACGGATGGGAGCCACCTGTGCTGAAGCTGGGAATGATTGGAGCAACCTGTGCTGAAGCTGGGACGATTGGAGCAACTGTGCTGAAGCTGGAACTGATTGGAGCCACCTGTGCTGAAGCTGGGGCCGATGGGAGCCGCCTGTGCTGAAGCTGGGACCGATGGGAGCCGCCTGTGCTGAAGCTGGGACCGATGGGAGCCGCCTGTGCTGAATCTGGGACCGATGGGAGCCGCCTGTGCTGAAGCTGGGACGATGGGAGCCGCCTGTGCTGAAGCTGGGACCGATGGGAGCCGCCTGTGCTGAAGCTGGGACCGATGGGAGCCATCTGTGCTGAAGCTGGGACCGATTGGCGCCACCTGTGCTGAAGCAGCGATATCATGAAAACCTGAACTGTTGGTGGCCCTTGAGGACCCGGAGTTGGCCGTCCCTGGGATATAACCTTGGGGGGGGGGGGGGTGTCCTGTCTTACTGGGTCTAACCTCTGCCGTACGTCTGCAGGTGAACGACTTCACGTGGACCCAGTGAATCAGGATGGGGAAGACGAGGATGTCCTGGCAGAGCTGAGCTTCCAGGAGGAGACCTTGGCCGACGGGGTGTAAAGAAGACCGGCCGTTGGGAAGGGGGAATTAAAAAAAATAATAATGTCATCCCATGACCGGAGATCTGTAAAAGGGATTGTGCGTGTGAATGTACGTTAGATCTGTAAATGGGATTGTGCGTGTGATTGTACGTTAGATCTGTAAATGGGATTGTGCGTGTGATTGTACGTTAGATCTGTAAATGGGATTGTGCGTGTGATTGTACGTTAGATCTGTAAATGGGATTGTGCGTGTGATTGTACGTTAGATCTGTAAATGGGATTGTGCGTGTGATTGTACGTTAGATCTGTAAATGGGATTGTGCGTGTGATTGTACGTTAGATCTGTAAATGGGATTGTGCGTGTGATTGTACGTTAGATCTGTAAATGGGATTGTGCGTGTGAATGTACGTTAGATTCTGTAAATGGGATTGTGCGTGTGATTGTACGTTAGATCTGTAAATGGGATTGTGCGTGTGATTGTACGTTAGATCTGTAAATGGGATTGTGCGTGTGATTGTACGTTAGATCTGTAAATGGGATTGTGCGTGTGATTGTACGTTAGATCTGTAAATGGGATTGTGCGTGTGATTGTACGTTAGATCTGTAAATGGGATTGTGCGTGTGATTGTACGTTAGATCTGTAAATGGGATTGTGCGTGTGATTGTACGTTAGATCTGTAAATGGGATTGTGCGTGTGAATTGTACGTTAGATCTGTAAATGGGATTGTGCGTGTGATTGTACGTTAGATCTGTAATGGGATTGTGCGTGTGATTGTACGTTAGATCTGTAAATGGGATTGTGCGTGTGATTGTACGTTAGATCTGTAAATGGGATTGTGCGTGTGATTGTACGTTAGATCTGTAAATGGGATTGTGCGTGTGATTGTACGTTAGATCTGTAAATGGGATTGTGCGTGTGATTGTACGTTAGATCTGTAAATGGGATTGTGCGTGTGAATGTACGTTAGATCTGTAAATGGGATTGTGCGTGTGATTGTACGTTAGATCTGTAAATGGGATTGTGCGTGTGATTGTACGTTAGATCTGTAAATGGGATTGTGCGTGTGATTGTACGTTAGATCTGTAAAAGGGATTGTGCGTGTGATTGTACGTTAGATCTGTAAATGGGATTGTGCGTGTGATTGTACGTTAGATCTGTAAAAGGGATTGTGCGTGTGATTGTACGTTAGATCTGTAAATGGGATTGTGCGTGTGATTGTACGTTAGATCTGTAAATGGGATTGTGCGTGTGATTGTACGTTAGATCTGTAAATGGGATTGTGCGTGTGATTGTACGTTAGATCTGTAAATGGGATTGTACGTGTGACACGATGGCTCGCCGGCTACTTCTTTTATCTTGTAATATTTCTGTGCTAAATGACTGCATTAAATGTAACTTGGTCCCCCACCGGAAGGCGACTCGTTTGTTCCCAGCGTTCGTAGCTCATTAGCAGGTCTTGGGAAGCGCACGCCTGCCTCTTGCGTAATCAGATCTGTTTAAGCGGCCGCGTCCATGTGTGGCAGAGAAATGAGCTTCCATGCCAAACTCTGCTGGGCGCTTGAGGCCCAGATCCACAGGCGTCTGCGATTTGACTTAGAGAGGCGTTCGCCTAAATGAGCGCCTCGTGAAAGGTTAACGTATGGAGTGATACTCTCTATTATAACCCCCCCCCAAACACCCCTTTATACAGTACGTAGAGATATCGGTCTTGGATATCTTTCCAAGTGTATTACAGGCGTACCCCGCATTCACGTACGCAATGGGACCGGAGCATGTATGTAAAGCGAAAATGTACTTAAAGGAAGCACTACCTTTTTCCCACTTATCGATGCATGTACTGTACTGCAATCGTCATATACGTGCATAACTGATGTAAATAACGCATGTATAACAGGCTCTATAGGCTCCCGCTTGCGCACAGCTTCGGTACAGGTAGGGAGCCGGCATTGCTGTTCAGGACGTGCTGACAGGCGCATGCGTGAGCTGCCGTTTGCCTATTGGTCGATATGTCCCTTACTCGCGAGTGTACTTAAAGTGAGTGTCCTTAAACCGGGGTATGCCTGTATAATCGTGTATTTGTGGGCGTACAAAGACTGGTATCTCCACATATTACAAGAGAGATCAGCACTGTGACGTCTGGACACTCAATATAATATTAGGTGAGCAAACTAGTAACTGCAGAGTTGATACAGAGCTTGATCCTTACCAATAAGTGTGTGTTTATTTATTTATTTCGGGGAACCTGTAATTGGTCATTTTCTCATATGACGCGTTTGGCTCCCGATTTTATTTTGGACGGGACCACACCTAGATTGTCACGTTCTTACACTAAACCCCACTAGTGTGATACCATTGTGTTACTAAGGCATAGCTCGGTCTCCGTTGAGAGGACCTCGGATTACCAGTGATAGAAACGTCACTCCCCTGCCCTGAAGTCTTAGTAGATCCAGAAGAGACGCGGTTCAATGTTCTTTGCCACGAGTTTGGGTTACATTGTGTAGATTTTGGGCAGGGTTGTATTGTGGTGGAGCTTTGTAGGGTATGTGTGGTGGATTAGGTGTCCAAGTACAAACCGTTCCATATTTACGTGTGGACGGATCGACGTTTCGGTCGCCCAGCTTGGCAAGATGTTGGCGATGGTCTAAGTTGGTCGATCCGTCCACAAATAAATATGGACGTTTTTTTATTCGCACGCCCTCTGGCGTGCTGCTTCTTTCTCGGGTGGAGAGAGTATACACATGTACCCTATTTCACCTTGGCGTTTGACGGCCGTGCACCCGCGGCATTTCAATGGAGTTGTGGAGTGCACGCTTCCATCAAGCGTTGGCATAAGGGACTGTGCCGTGTGTGACTAAGGCCGTAAGGCCTTAGTCCTATATTAATAGGCAGCTATATAATGGCATAAGGATCCCGAATATCCATAAGGGATCCCCATATATTTCATCAACCTAACTTACCAGAGTTACGTTACAAATGACAGTCACGTACTGTTTGATATACATCTTATTTTAAACCCCATTTTTTTATTTATTGGTACAATAAAGTATTTTAAAACATTCACTATACATTTAGTTGTGAGGTTGTTTAGGTTTCTTTTCTCTCTTTATGCATAACTCAGCAGCTATAATGTCTTTGTTTATTGTTAAGGTGATGTCTAGTGTTACAGTTTGCAGGTCAAATTACTGGGTACAGGAAAGGTATACAGGGATATACCAAATAAGTATACATGGGGAGGATGTTGATCCAGGGATTAATCCGATTGCCAATTGTTGGAGTCAGGAAGGAATTAATTTTTCCTCTTATGAGATATCATTGGATGATATGACACTGGGGTTTTTGTTTGCCTTCCTCTAGATCAATATACTGTAAGTACAGATATAGGATAAAGTATCTGTAGTTGAAATTTGGCATAGGTTGAACTTGATGGACGCATGTGTTTTTTTTTGTTTTTTTAAGCTGATCTATTATGTAACTGTAACATTGGCAACAAATGATCACAAACAGGAAAGTGTGACAAATATCTTGCACTGCTGGGGTGGTGTGCTAAAGTCTGCTATAGAAATCAAAGGATGCTCAGTATATTAAAGCTGCAGACTAAGCAATATCCTACACTAGCTGAGAGACCCGGCGTTGCCCGGGATGTAAATGCGTAATAGGTAGTATTATTTATAAATGGTGGAACAATAGGTGACTATTTGTTGTAAAGGTTGGATAATAATATTGAAAAGAAAGATGGAAGAAAATGTAATACGATGTTGTATAAAAATGGTTTATTGTAACCACACCACAGTACAATGTATATTTTGGTGCCATAAGTGATGTAAAAATCTGAGTCGTGTGTCCTGCTAGGGTGTGAGGCGGCGGGTGGCGCGTGGGTTGTGAGTGCTGTCTGTGAGTGGGGGTCCTGCTAGGGTGTGAGGCGGCGGGTGGCGCGTGGGTTGTGAGTGCTGTCTGTGAGTGGGGGTCCTGCAAGGGTGTGAGGCGGCGGCTGGCGCGTGGGTTGTGAGTGCTGTCTGTGAGTGGGGGTCCTGCTAGGGTGTGAGGCGGTGGGTCAGTGATGTCGGTGCGTAGGGGCGGGAGGCAGCAGGTGTGTGTGGCGGCAGGTATGTGTCGAGTGTAGCGGGTGTCTGTTGAGTGCGTGCAGCGGCTGTGAGGCGGTGGGTGAAAGGCAGAGGCGGCCGGAGTAAGGGCGGGTGAAAGGCGGGGGGTGGGGAGGCGGTAAGGCGGGCATGAAGGCAAAGGGCGGCGGGAAGGAGAGGAGGGGGTGGAGGAGGGGGGCAAGGGGTGGAGGGGGGGGCAAGGGGTGGAGGGGGGGGGCAAGGGGTGGAGGGGGGGGGCAAGGGGTGGAGGGGGGGGCAAGGGGTGGAGGGGGGGGGCAAGGGGTGGAGGGGGGGGGCATGGGGTGGAGGAGGGGGGCATGGGGTGGAGGAGGGGGGGCATGGGGTGGAGGAGGGGGGCATGGGGTGGAGGAGGGGGGCATGGGGTGGAGGAGGGGGGCAAGGGGTGGAGGAGGGGGGGGAAGGGTTAGAGGAGGGGGGGGAAGGGTTAGAGGAGGGGGGGGGAAGGGTTAGAGGAGGGGGGGGGGAAGGGTTAGAGGAGGGGGGGGGGAAGGGTTAGAGGAGGGGGGGGGAAGGGTTAGAGGAGGGGGGGGGGAAGGGTTAGAGGAGGGGGGGGGGGAAGGGTTAGAGGAGGGGGGGGGAAGGGTTAGAGGAGGGGGGGGGAAGGGTTAGAGGAGGGGGGGGGAAGGGTTAGAGGAGGGGGGGGGAAGGGTTAGAGGAGGGGGGGGAAGGGTTAGAGGAGGGGGGGGAAGGGTTAGAGGAGGGGGGGGGAAGGGTTAGAGGAGGGGGGGGAAGGGTTAGAGGAGGGGGGGGAAGGGTTAGAGGAGGGGGGGAAGGGTTAGAGGAGGGGGGGGAAGGGTTAGAGGAGGGGGGGGAAGGGTTAAAGGAGGGGGTGGAAGTGTGGGAGGGGAAAGGGTAAAAAGAGGTGGAGGGGGGGGAAGAGGAGCGGAGGGGGGGTGGAAAGGGGAGCGGAGGGGGGGTGAAGGGGAGCGGGGGGGAAGGGGAGCGGGGGGGGGGGAGGGGAGAAGTGTGGGAAGGGGGAGGAGGGGGGAGGTGGTGGAAAGGGGGAGAAGGGGGGAAGGGGGAGAAGGGGGGAGGTGGTGGGAAGGGGGGAGGTGGTGGAAGGAGGAGGAGGGGGAAGGTGGTGGAAAGGGAGAGAAGGGGGGATGTGGTGGGAAGGGGGAGGAGGGGGAAGGTGGTGGGAAGGGGGGAGGAGGGGGAAGGTGGTGGGAAGGGGGGGAGGTGGTGGGAAGGGGGGGAGGGTGGAGGTGGTGGGAAGGGGGGGGGAGGTGGTGGGAAGGGGGGGAGGTGGTGGAAAGGGGGGGGGGAGGGGTGAGGTGGTGGGAAGGGGGAGGAGGTGGGAAGGCGGGGGGTGGAGGCGGAGGGAAGGCGGGGGGTGGGAGGCGGTGGGAAGGCGGGGGGTGGGAGGCGGTGGGAAGGGGAGTGGGAGGCGGTGGGAAGGGGAGTGGGAGGCGGTGTGGAAGGGGCGGGAGGCGGGGGGAAGGGGGGGAGGGAGGCGGTGGGAAGGGGGGGAGGAAGGGGGGGTGGGAGGCGGTGGGAAGGGGGGGTGGGAGGCGGTGGGAAGGGGGGGTGGGAGGCGGTGGGAAGGGGGGGTGGGAGGCGGTGGGAAGGGGGGGAGGCGGTGGGAAGGGGGGGGGAGGCGGTGGGAAGGGGGGGGGAGGCGGTGGGAAGGGGGGCTGGGAGGCGGTGGGAAGGGGGGGGGCGGTGGGAAGGTGGAGGGGAGGCGGTGGGAAGGGGGGGGGGAGGCGGTGGAAGGGGGGGGGAGGCGGTGGGAAGGGGGGGTGGAGGGGAGGTGAAGGTGGGGGGGGTGGAGGGGAGGTGAAGGGGGGGGAGTGGAAGGGAGGTGAAGGGGGGGGGGTGGAAGGGAGGTGAAGGGGGGGGGGGTGGAAGGGAGGTGAAGGGGGGGGGTGGAAGGGAGGTGAAGGGGGGGGGTGGAAGGGAGGTGAAGGGGGGGGTGGAGGGGAGGTGAAGGGGGGGTGGAGGGGGGGGAGGTGAGGGGGGGGAGGTAAATGGGGAGGTGAAGGGGGGTGGAAGGGAGAAGTGGAGTGAGGGGAGGTGAAAGGGGGTGAGGGGAGGTGATGGGGGGTGAGGGGTGGTGAAGGCCGCTCACTCACCCGTCCGGAAGGTCCCACGTGGATCTGAGGCGGGAGGCAGCGTGTTGTGGCCGCTCCCCCGCTGTGTCCCGGGCGCCGCCATCTTGGGCACTCGGCGCCGCGAGGCAGCCTGCCTGGCCACTGGCTGTTCCCCCGCCGGGGAGGGGTGAGTTGTAGCGCCGGGGAGGGGGGGGCATGTATATGTGTGGGGGGGGGAGAGGTGGGAGATATAGAGGGGGGGTCTCGCACGGCCGCTGACACTGGTGGGGGGGGGGCGCTGAAGGGGTAATAATAGTGTGTGTGTCCCGCTGTGTGTGTGTGTGTGTGTGTGTGTGTGTGTGTGTGTGTGTGTGTGTGTCACTGTGTGTGTGTCTGTCATTGTGTGTGTGTGTCCCTGTGTCTGTGTGTGTGTGTCCCTGTGTGTGTGTGTGTGTCCCTGTGTGTGTGTGTCCCTGTGTGTGTGTGTCCCTGTGTGTGTGTGTCCCTGTGTGTGTGTGTCCCTGTGTGTGTGTGTCCCTGTGTGTGTGTGTCCCTGTGTGTGTGTGTCCCTGTGTGTCCTTTGGCCCGTCACTCCGCCTCAGGCCAATGAGAGGTGTGCGGGGGCGGCCCAAGGGACCAATCAGATTTCCCCTAGGGACACCGGACATCCAGGCAGGCAGGCAGGCATGCAGGCAAACATACATACAGTGCTTTCACTAATATAGTATAAGATGTGGTTGGTTTTTATTTATTTTTTTATTATTATTAAATTAGTTCTGTACTATGAGAAAATGCTTGTAGCATTTTTTTTTTTAAACTCTGAATGACATTTGTATGGTATTATAATGCAACCAGCATTTTTTGTTTCTATAGCAACCATTTACAAAGTCACATCCCTTCCTCTTCTGAAACAGGCTCTGGCACACCCCTTTGTTGAGCCCCGCCCTCTCTAGCAGTGCACCAATTGTATCTAGTGACTGCCTGGTCACATGATCTTTCCCCACAGAACTTTGCATCTTTGGTCCTATTCTGCTGCACTGACGGCCATTTAGTGAACCCCCCCGAGCCGCATCAATCACAGGTGAACGGATCAATCGGCAATTTAGCTAATTCCTTATCATTGTGTGGATTGTATTAATGCACAGATTAAAAGGGGAACAAAATAAATAAAAACGCAGCTTTAAAACTAATTAAAAATGGTTGTATGAAAAAAAAAAGTAATATCTAATACTACAGAACTGATTTATTAACAAAAAAAACACGTAGGATATTTCTTGGATTGCTCCTTTAAATAAAATTAGTAGAAAAAGTTGAAAATGTGTACGGTAGGTTTTTATGCAGCACGATACAAGAAAGTGATAATAATAATAATAATTATATATTATATTATTGTGGATGTGCGTTGATCTTGCGTGTTTTTTTTGTTTTTTTTCGCCTCGAGTACAAACAAAGCACGCACAATCGGAAAAATTATACCACATTTTCTTTAATCCACGTACAATGTCAAAAGATTTTCACCACACAGACGAAGCAAATATTTCCGCGACAAAGCCGGTAATTTTTTTTTTTTTTTAATTTTTTTTTTTTTGACCGAGGCAGGAAGTTTAAAAAGGATAAAACGTAACTTACAATAACATTTAACCCCTTTTTTTTTTGTACCTGAGAGAGCCGGCAATGCGCGTTTCTCCGCGCCAAAGCGCGGCCTGTTTTTTTTTTTCCGTATTTTTTAGGTAGTGCAGTTTCCATCGACGAACCGGCGACACTTCATGACCTTCAGGTAAGTCTCCACTTTGTGCATGTCTTTCTTGAAGCAGGACAGGAGGCCGTAGTTCTTGACCAAGGCGTCCTCGTTGCGCAGGTTGACGTCGAACTTGTCGTAGGTGAGCTTCAGCAGGGAGCCGCCGCGGGAGTTCCCGTCTTCCAGCTCCTGAAATAATATATATCGTTCTTGTTTACGTGGGGCGACAGTGTCTTGGGGGGAGGGGTGGGGGGGGGGGCAGGGAATGTGTACGCTTCGTGCTGTCCCTCGGGTCACGTCAGACCGTTATGATATACAGCAGGGGTCGGCCAACTCTGGTCCTCGAGGGTCACCAGCAGGTCAGGTTTCGGGATATCCCTGCTTCAGCACAGGTGGCTCAATCAGTGGCTCAGTCCTTGATTGAGCCACCTGGGCTGAAGCGGGGATATCTAAACCGGACCGGTTGGTGGCCCCTTGAGGACTGCAGTTGGCCGCCCCCAGGTATACAGTAGGAGGTTTTGTGATCCCTCATTATTTTTGCGAATACCTCCCAGATATATCACACTGCTGCCGGAATATCCCCATACTGGTGATCCCTCCCAGATATATCACACTGCTGCCGGAATATCCCATACTGGTGATCCCTCCCAGATATATCACACTGCTGCCGGAATATCCCCATACTGGTGATCCCTCCAGATATATCACACTACTGCCGGAATATCCCCATACTGGTGATCCCTCCCAGATATATCACACTGCTGCCGGAATATCCCCATACTGGTGATCCCTCCCAGATATATCACACTACTGCCGGAATATCCCCGTACTGGTGATCCCTCCCAGATATATCACACTGCTGCCGGAATATCCCCATACTGGTGATCCCTCCCAGATATATCACACTGCTGCCGCAATATCCCCATACTGGTGATCCCTCCCAGATATATCACACTGCTGCCGAATATCCCCATACTGGTGATCCCTCCCAGATATATCACACTGCTGCCGGAATATCCCCATACTGGTGATCCCTCCCAGATATATCACACTGCTGCCGGAATATCCCCATACTGGTGATCCCTCCCAGATATATCACACTACTGCCGGAATATCCCCATACTGGTGATCCCTCCCAGATATATCACACTACTGCCGGAATATCCCCGTACTGGTGATCCCTCCCAGATATATCACACTGCTGCCGGAATATCCCCATACTGGTGATCCCTCCCAGATATATCACACTGCTGCCGGAATATCCCCATACTGGTGATCCTCCCAGATATATCACACTGCTGCCGGAATATCCCCATACTGGTGATCCCTCCCAGATATATCACACTGCTGCCGGAATATCCCCATACTGGTGATCCCTCCCAGATATATCACACTGCTGCCGGAATATCCCCATACTGGTGATCCCTCCCAGATATATCACACTGCTGCCGGAATATCCCCATACTGGTGATCCCTCCCAGATATATCACACTGCTGCCGGAATATCCCCATACTGGTGATCCCTCCCAGATATATCACACTGCTGCTGGAATATCCCCATACTGGTGATCCCTCCCAGATATATCACACTACTGCCGGAATATCCCCATACTGGTGATCCCTCCCAGATATCTCACACTACTGCCGGAATATCCCCATACTGGTGATCCCTCCCAGATATATCACACCGCTGCCGGAATATCCCCATACTGGTGATCCACCAATACAGCCTTTTGAATTTCAGCATCATATTTTGGCACAGAAGGGTGTGGGGTTGCCGTGCTGGTCCTCTCTTCCATGTAGTAACACAGGAGGGAGAGCGAGTAGGGGGGGGGGGGGGGGTGATACCTTTTTGTTGAACCAACAAGTAGTTGACATTTTACAAGCTTTCCCAACCTCTTGGGGTCCTTCATTGGGTATGAGAGAGAAAAAGATAATATATACAGTGTTTGTAAGATTGATACCTGGTTACATTGGACGTTGAGAGGAATTGAGGATCTTGATAAGGAAAAAACAGGTGTGAAAGTCTCTACTGATAAGTCTCTCAACGTCCCCTGTAACCAGATTCCCCTCTCCCATACACTGTGTATTACATTGTGTTTCTGTATCTCCCCCACACCCGATGAAGGACCCCCAGAGGTTGGACAGGCTTGTAACATACCAACTACTTGTCAGACCCCCCTACTCCCTCTCCCCTCCTGTGTTACTGCATGGAAGAGAGGACGCGCACGGCGACCCACCTTTTTTTTTGCCTCGTTTTTTATTGAGGAACATATCTGTGATGGAACGGGCAGCTCTCAAGAAACCAGATGGTGATGCTCTCCATTGACGATCTAGGATATTTGGTCGCGGACGTTTTGGCCGTGACCAAATCACCGCCGGCATTTTGCCGGCACTCGCCTCACCACCGGGACATCTCTCTGCCGGCCGTTTCACCGAAACGGTAAGTCCCTAACCTTGCCCCTTATAATATTAACCCCCTAATCTTAACCCCTAATACCGCTACCCCCTACCTTAAAAACCTTAACCCCTTATAATATTTGGAAAAAAATGAATCATTTGCCGGTTCTAGCATTCCATTGAGTACTCCTTGGTAGTGGGCTGTCTTATCAGATTATTTTGCCCTGATGAGCAGCATTTCGGCTACTCACCCTCATGAGAACCTGGATTCCTTCCTCCAGGTCCTTCAGTCTATCAAAGACTCTGTCCGAGCTTCCGAACACCAGGTTGTTGGTGAACACTCTGTTGAGAATTTGCACTGGGTTCAGCCAGGACTGAATGAGGGTCAGTGAGAAACGCAGAAGCTCCATATCCTGCCAAGATACGTGGGAAATGGGAAACAGGTTGTTAGCTGTGGCCCAGCGTAGGGCTGGAGCCATGTCTGATACCTCTTTTTAGGTCTCTAATCTTGTGTAGCTCACATCAACTCACTGGATGAAAATAACACTTTTAACACAGTGTTATTGTCAGAGCCCCAAATGTCCTATTGCCCCATAACGGCATATACATTATACCTTCACCTTGTTTCCAGATGTTTAATGGCAAAATGCATGATGGAACTAGAGAGAGTGTCGAGAAAAGCCACCACATTAATAAAGGGGATGGATAATCTGATTTATGAGGAGAGGCTAGCTAAATTAGATCTGTTTACATTACAAAAGAGGCGTCTAAGAGGGAATATGATAACTATATACAAATATATCCGGGGACAGTACAGGGAGCTTTCAAAAGAGGAATTCTTTCCAAGGGCAGTACAAAGGACTCGGGCCATCCCTTAAGGTTGGAGGAAAGAAGATTTCCCCAGTAACAAAGGAAAGGGTTCTTTACCGTAAGGACAGTTAGTGTGAACGACTGTGATGGCAGATACAGAAGATATGTTTAAGAAAAGGTTGGTCCTTTTGTTAGGAAAGATGTACAGGGATATACCAAATAAATAACATGGGAAGGATGATAACCCAGGGAGTACTCTGATGGCCGTGACTGGGGGTCAGTAAAGAATTTATTTCCCCTTATGAGACAGCATTGGATAATGTGTCACTGGGGCTGTGTGTTTGCCTTCCTCTGGGTCAACATACTGTAATTACACATATAGGATAACGTATCCGTCGTCTACATTTAGTATAAGTTGAACTTGATGGACATGTCTTTTTTCAACCTTATCTACCAGGTACGTAACTACTTTAGACCCCGACCTGCCCACACTACTCACTGATTTCTGGTGGGTGTTATCTTTGTCTGTTGGAGCCGGGATGGTTTCAGAATAGCAAAATACGGCGTAGGAGTTTTTGTTTGAATGTCTCTGATCTTCTGGGATATAAGTGCGTTCCTAAAAGACACGAAACGGCAATACAAATACTGAGGTTGTGTTACTGAAGTACCTCCATGCCCCCCCCCCCTCCCCTCAAAAAGCCCCCAATTGTATTACCTGATTCGCCACAGCGAAACCATACTGAAATACATTATTCGGACCTATCATTGCTTCAGAATAAGACTAGCAAAAAAGAGAGTAGGATGCCAGCAACTTGGGATACCCAACACAAGGGTTAAGAAAACAACATGGCTGCCCATGTGGCTCATCTCGCTAAACCAAGGGTGGCCAACTCAAGTCCTCAATGGTCACCAACAGGTCAAATTTTAAGAATATCCCTGATTCAGCACAGGTGGCTCAGTCAACTACTGAGCCACTTGTGCTGAAGCAGGGATATCCTTTAAAACCTGACTTGTTGGTGGCCCTTGAGAGGTGGAGTTGGCCACCCTGCGCTAAACCATAAACGGGAAGTTGATGATGCCAGGAAGCTACAGTGCTGGAGGGAAAGGGCTTGTTCTTGCAGAGTCGGCACTGACGAGAACAACATGGACGCCCCTCCGTCACTAAGTGGACATGGTAGTGTAAAAAAAAAAAAACCCATTGGGTACTCACGTAATCCCTGTATGTGTCAGCAGCCAGAAGGTGAAGGTGCTGAGCCCTGAGCACAGCGTTTGTAAACAAACCGGACAGAGGCATTGGTGGAAAAGCCTCCACATCATGAGGATTCTGCAGGAACAGTATCACCAGCGCCAAGAGTCCAAGAGAGGAGCATAAGCCTGAAAACAGATGTTATTGGTGTATAAGTGTTTGTGGGTCCGCATGAAACGTTAATGGTAACTCCTGAAAGGGGCTAGTTTTCCTCCCTGAGCTGCTCTATTCCAGAACTCCTCTTAACAGCATTTCGTTCTGGTAGCTGAATGGTCCTGCCGATAACATATTCCAGTAATCGTTATCTCAAAGCTGTGTTGGTCCTGGAGACGTAATCTTAACAGCACAGTTACATAGTAGATGAGGTTGAAAAAATACATACGTCCATCAAGTTCAACCTCTTAAATGTAATGTCAAAAGGACTATTCATCCCACGGGCAGGACAAAGGACTCTGGGCCATCCCTTAAGGTCGGAGGAAAGGAGATTTCACCAGCAACAAAGGAAAGGGTTCTTTACAGTAAGAGCAGTTACAATGTGGGATTCATTCCCCATGGAGACTGATGGCAGATACAATAGATTTGTTCAAAATAAGTTTGGACATCTTTTTAAAAACTAAAGGTGTACTGGGATATACCAAACCAAGTAAACATGGGAAGGATGTTGATCCAGGGAGTAATCTGTTCTTGGAGTCAGGAAGGAATTAATTTTTCTCCTTATGAGATATTGGATGATGTGTCACTGTTTTTTTTTGTTTGCCTTAGTCTAGATCAATATACTGTAGGTACGGATATAGATTAAAGCAGCGGTGTGCAAACTGGGGGGCGGGAGAATTTGTAGGGGGGGGGGCAGGCAGTTACAGAGGCCCCGCGCTCTTCCCTACAGCATTTAAATTAAATTCATGGGGAGGAGTGAGACCTCTGTTAACTCACCTGCTCTCTGCCAGGTCTTCGGCGACGCGTCAAATGGTGCAGCGGGGTCATGTGATGTCAGTCATCGCCATGGCAATGCGCGTGAAATGACGCAGCGGGGTGACATCACATGACCCGCAACGTCTTTGAGAGGGGGGTGCGAACGCTGCGGCTCCTGGGCGGGGGGGGGCACAACTCAAGCAGTTTGCGCACCCCTGGGTTTAAGTATCTGTCATCTAAATTTAACATAGGTTGAACTTGATCGATGGATGTCTACTATGTAACTAGCTGTGTAGACAACAGATACTGTAATTATACATATAGGATAAAGTATGTTGACCCAGAGAAAGGCAAACACACAACCTCTGTGACACATTATCTAATGATATCTCATAAGGAGAAAAATAAATTCCTTCCTGACTCCACATATTGGATATCAGATTACTCCCTGGATCCACATCCTTCCCATATTCACTTATTTGGTAGCTGAACGGTCCTACCGAGTGACCCGTTTTGCTGATTGTTAACCATCTCCAGTAACCGTTATCTCAAAGCTGGGTTGGCCCTGGAGTCGTTTGTGTCTGTTTCAGTCTGTGCCACTTTATAGCGGACCACGGTTGTGTTGGCACTTGAGCTTTTGCCGTCTTACACGTCTTTTCCAGAGGTCGTCATCTGAAGACAAGTTTCCGTAGGTCCCAGTGACCTGCGTCAAGTCGTCTCTACATAGATCGAATACACTCATTTCGTCTTAGCTACAATGTTATGTTAAAAAAGACGACGTACCTGCAGCCATTGTCCCTGGATCTGTGGAATTGGTGGAAGTTGGAAGCTTGTAGCTTGGTCGAGGTGTGGAAATGGTCCAGTTCCCCACCATTTTATATACATAAACTCATTCATATGGATACGGCAGATATTCCAGCTCCTGCTGTACCCAGGACACAACTTATACATATATGAAATGTGTGCCGTGTGACAGCCATTCATATGTATGAAGTGTTTTGACATTTTGTCACCTTTTCCACCACGTATCATGTCTGTTTACATCCGTAGCTGTGGGAAGAGGATATGTACCAGGAGTTTGCTTTAATTGTAAGTCCCAACTGGGGTCACAAGTAATTGGAACAAGTTGTTGATCAATTTTCTCATTTGCTCCAATAGTTTTTCTCATGGAGAAGCCACGCGTACATCAGAGTTTTTAGAAGAGGAGAATAAATAATATTATAGGATTAAGTCAGTAGCAGAACTACAGCTCACAGCGTTATCAGTTCCTTTTAACTAGAGATGGGCCTTTTTTGGGGGGTCGTATATCGGATCCGTAGCGGATCAGACGGTTCCTTTTGGTCAGTGGATTTCTTCGGCTCCATCTAATTCGCTTTTTTGCGGATTATTTTTTTTTGTTTCAATTTTTTTTATTGTTTTGGAGAGACATACAGCAGCGGCAGCTCTTATTCGAGCAAATGCCGCTGGCTGTATGAGGCTGGGAAGCGGGTAGCCGCGGCGCGTGGCGGCGCACTGTGACGTCACAGTCACAAGCGCGCCCGGCTTCCCCGTCTTCCCCGGCTTCCCCAGGCTTCCCCGACACCCCTGGAGTTCAAATCTAGGTAAGCGGGGGTGCGGGGAAGCAGAGGGGCAAAGTAGAAGCCGGGTTCGGGGTGTCTTTGGGGGGGTAATTGCGCGCGATGTGGAGGGGGGGTGCGTGGGGGAAACGCGGCGGCGTGCGTTTTTGACTGGCGGCAGCTGGGGTAGATCCCGGCATGCCGCCGGCATTCACTCGAATTAAAGATGTCGCTACTGTAACAAATATATAGTCTTGGAATACATGTGATGTTTTAACAGTGTCACTTGTCCATACAACAAAGGGCATTAACAGTTTGTCATCATTACTGAAATAAAATATTTGCTATAACATGGTTTTTGAATAAGTGTGGTCTGTCTTCTTATTTCCGGTTGTGTTAGGGAAGCAGCCGCTTCCGTAGGCGTCTCTCATGAGCTTAACAAAGGAAAGAGAAGAACGTAGAAAAGAAGAAAAAAGGGGGGAGTGGAAGGGGGGGTAGGGCGAGCCCATTTGTCTGGTCTTTCTGTATTTATTTCTATGGGGTCCCTAGTTTCCTGGCCATATTTCCCAAATTTTTTGAAATTTGTCAGTTTTCTGGCTCAACTGTGCTGTGAGGAGCTCCATCATCTTTATTTCCCTTAGTCTCCGTAGGACCGTCTGCCTAGAAGGCGCATTCACCTTTTTCCAGGCAGCCGCAATAACACAGCGGGCAGCCGTCATTACATGAGTTATCATCTTACTTTCTGCCGTTCCTAATTCATCTATTGGTTTGGCCAGCACCATGGTCAGTGGTTCCACCTCAACCTCCACCCCTAGGTACTCTCTGATCAATGTTTGTATCATGACCCAGAATACCTGAATTTTTGGGCAACTCCACCAAATACTATATGAACCATATCTCCTTTTTGCCCGCATCCCCTCCAGCACAAATCCGGGGACACGGGGAAGATCTGGGCCAGCCTGCTCGGGGTTAGGTACCGATGAAATAGAATTTTATAAATGTTCGCTTTGATAGTGGTACAGATTGACGTTTTTGCAGCTACCTCCCAAATGTCCTCCCAGTCTTCTCTATCGATCTCTGTATTCAAATCTTCTGCCCATTTGATCATATAGCTATGTTGGGAACAACCCGCTGATCGCGCCAGGCCCAGATATATCTCTGAAATCAGTCCTTTACAGTAGTATCCTTTCCTACACAGTCTTTCAAAATTTGTTAAAGGTTTGAATGCCGAATCTTTGGAGACTGATTGCAGGTAGTGCCTGATTTGGAGGTAACCAAACACTGGTATATTTATGATTTGGTGTTTCTTCTCCAGCGCCTGGAGTGGTAGAATTAAACCGTTATCTACAAAGTCGTCAGCTACCATCAACTTTAACGTCTTAAATTTATTGAGTCTCTGTGGGAGCCAGCCTGGGGAGAATTCAGGGTTGTGGAATATAGGCGTTAGTAGTGTTGGACTGGCTATCAGACCATATTTATCTTTATTTCTAGACCATATCCGCCATGTACATTTCATTGCTCCCAGTTTTAATGTTTCCAAGAGGGTCTCTCTAACCCTCTCGGTCCACATAGCGGCCGGGAGAGAGAGGTCTCGTATAGGTAGACTCAAGTCCCACCCAGCAACTGGTGGTTGGATCGTTGTTCCACATTATTGCTTGTTTGAGTTGGGCCGCCAAATAGTATTTAATGATATCCGGGACTGCCAAGCCTCCGCAATCTTTTGGGGCTAGCATAATAGATCTAGCTACCCTGGGTCTTTTATTTTGCCAGATAAATTGGAAAATTCTGTTTTGTATGTTTTTAAGCTCCGGCATTGGAATATCTATAGGAAGAGTCTGGAAATAATACAGGAGTCTTGGTAGGATATTCATTTTGATCGTGGCTATTCTTCCTAACCAAGATATCTGGTAGTCGTTCCAGCTCTGGAGGTCCTTTTTTAGCCTCTCAAATAAGGGTGAATAGTTATGTTTGTATAGCGAATTATACTCCCTTGTTATTTGGATTCCTAAGTATTTGATCTTTGTGGAGTTCCACCTATATTTAAAATTTGCTTGTAATTTAACTTCAGAATCCGATAGGGTTAGGTTCAATGCTTCCGACTTATCCATGTTGATTTTATATCCCGATATTTTGCTAAATTTATCTAGTTGTGAATGTAAGTTCGGGAGTGAAATCAAGGGGTTGGCGAGAGTTAGGATAATGTCGTCGGCAAATAGGGATATTTTGTAGTTTGTCTCTTCTATTACAATTCCGTTTATGTTTTTTTCGTCTCTAATTGTTGCTGCCAAGGGTTCGATAGAGAGAGCAAACAGAAGCGGAGACAAGGGGCATCCCTGTCGAGTACCATTCTTTATGCTTATAGGGTTTGAGTCTCCTCCTGGGATTTTCACTATAGCCGTGGGAGATCTGTATAGGGCTCTGACCCCTTCTAGATATGGGCCCTGAAATCCATATTTTAGTAGGGTTTGGTCTAGGAAGTCCCACCTAATCCTGTCGAATGCTTTTTCCGCATCCAAGCTCAACAGGATGGCCTTTGTGGATGAGAGATGTACATGGTCGATTATGTCTATAATTTTCCTAGTATTGTCTGAGGCCTGTCTGCCGGAAATAAACCCGACTTGATCTATATGTATCAGGATTGTGAGTATTGGGGTCAGTCTATTTGCCAGAATTTTGCTGAACAGTTTTATATCCGAATTAAGGAGGGCTATTGGGCGATAGTTACCACATTGTAGTGGGTCTCTCCCTTCCTTTGGTATGATTGCTAAATTAGCTTTAGACATAGATGGTGGGATGACTGTTCCTTCCAGAAACGCATTAAACATATCAAGAAGATACGGGCCCAGAACCGCCTTAAATTTTTTGTAGTATTGATTGGAGAATCCATCCGGGCCTGGCGTTTTGCTGGGTTTTAATTGGGCGATTGCATCTATCAATTCTTCTAGGGAGATTTCTTTATTTAGGTCTGAGAGGTTACTTTCCGAAAGTGTCGGGAGTTTACACGCTTCCAAGTATGTATAGATAGCCTCTGCGTCTGATGATTTATTTTTGGGAAAATTTAGGTTATATAATTTGTTATAATAGTCCGAAAATTCGTTCGCTATTTGCTTCTCACGAAGTGTCTTCGTGCGGATTATTTTATTATTACCAATACACTCCGCGGATTCCGCAACCTGTGGGCGGATTTGTAGAATCCAATCCGCGGATTCTTTAGAATCCGCCAACGGGTTGTTGAGTGCGTGGATTGGATTTTACAAATCCGTCCACGGGTTGTATCCAATGGCGGTTTTTTTATTAATTCGCGTGGATTAAAACCGACCAAGTCCGTTCGCGGATTTGACACTGAAACAGATTTAGAGGAGAAAATGTGACAAAATCCGGGAAACGAATTTTGGGCGTATTCGGCCATCTCTACTTTTAACGTTTTTAGTGTAGACGCTGGCGCAGAAACAGCCTGAGGTCCAGGGCTGATCCACAGAGCAGCGGTCAGGAATCAGTGCTATGTATAATATTGTGCTACATACATGATGCAGCAAGACTCGCTATCTCCGGCGCCAAGGTCAGAGACCGTGTCTGCTGCTATCACGCTATGTGGGGGGGAGGGGGTCCAAGCATAACCTGCCTTGTTAATCCTCTAGTACCGTGACCACCGTGAGTGTGTGACCACGGGTAGCAGTGGTACAGGAGGTAGGTCAGCTACAGCTGTGTAGAACGATGAATCTCTGGAACCAGTAGATAATTGTAATCGGACAGAAGACATAATTCTAGTATGAACGATTACGGAGAATATGCAATAGATAAAGCTCCTTCAGTGAGTGATAAATAAATAATAGTAGGGCGTTCTTTCTTCAGATATAAAAGGCGACTGGGTGTAGGTGTGTAAGTGCTCACAGTATTAAACATCAATGGGCAGCTGTGGTTGCCATTGGCTGCCAACTAGTCAACAGCCACAGAATTTCCTCTTCCCACAATCGGGTGTCCTGCGTTTTTGGAGCTACTTACCGCACATGGCCAGAATACTCAATGGTCCATTAATTGTATGAGTGAAAAAAGGTGGGTGGGGGGGGGGGGGGAGTGAGGGGATCTCCCAGCTTGTGTGGGGATGCCTGGTAGTTGTGGAACATTCAATAGTGTAAATCTGCTCAGATTGCCAGATGGACACCCTTTTTGTAAGTTCATGCTTGAAACGAGGGAAATCTGCAATGAAATGGAGTATAGGAAGGACACCGCATTACACGCGTAATGGCAGTGATCAAGTCACATGCTGGTGATCTGTCACCTGTGGTACAATCCCCTTCCCCAAGTGGTTTGTACGTTCTTGTTTTTCTGTGAACAATAACCTTTTCAGCAGGAATACACTAAAATCCTGGAAGGGTTACTATGCTGTTCTCCGGGAAGGTTCTCTCAGGTGACACAGAGCTGTTTTGGGGTAAAACCGCATTGCCTGAACTTGAAGGGCAATTGCGTCCTACAAGCTAATCGCAAATAAGGATAATAATTAAATGGTTGGTCAGGATGAAGAGGGACCTTCTGCATCGGGTCTTTGTGTTTTTCACGTTGCAAAGCGAATTGATGTTTGTTTGTTGTTCTGTCCTTGGCAGCAAAACAGTGGAGCTCCGTTCCCTCGAGTGTTTTCCCCCCAGAACACGAGGTACGGGCTGGTTTTATTTCAAGAAACGAGCTCTGAAAATGTCAGGACTTCGCAGATTTTCCTGACAAGGTTTGGTTGACCTCAGAAATGGATCTAGACATGAGGGGAGAAAGGGTAAACTCGACTTTCTCCCAGTCGTCATGATGATGGGACCAGGTCAAGAAGGGAGTGCAGTGTGACGGCTTGTATCCATTCTGCTGTCTTGGTGGAATCCTCTTGTCCTGGTGTTGAGTGGACCAGAGGCTCCCAACCCAGTCCTCCAGTCCTCCCAAACAGCGCAGGCTTTAAGGATACCCCAGGCTTGAGCACAGGTGGTTCAGTCAAAATGATTGGGCAGCCTGTGCTAATGAGAGGATAGCCTCAAACACCTGCACTGTTTGTGGTCTTTGAGGACTGGAGTTGTGTACCTCTGGAATAGACTAACCCGAGGGTGGCCAACTCCAGTCCTCAAGAGCCACCAACAGGCCAGGTTTTAGGGATACCCCTTGTGACAGGAGGGGGTAACTAGGCTATACAATAAAGGTTTAAGCCCATCTGGTTACCCCTGAAACCGTGGGGTCCCTGGTAGCTGCATAGCACCATAAGACAGGGACCAGGCATTATACATGTCAAAAAGAAAACGACCCCTGCTTTTTCTGTCTTCATGTTCCTTTGGCCTTAGAACTGTGAGATTTCATATGTTTGTGCAGGGAAAGGGGAGGGGAATGGACAGGGCGCTTCCAATGGTGATATGCAGCTCAACTTCCTCGGAGGAGGGGACTGTTCCAAGTCCCCAGATGACAGGTAACTTTTCTTCTTGGAGAGGAGGAGCGCAAATTAGCTCAGTGGTATATGTGAATAAAAAGATAAAGGCAAATATAGTGCAGAGTGTAAATGCTATAAATAGTCAATCATATAGCCTTAGGTAATTGCACTCACAAAACTTCTAGTTCAAATAAGCATGTCAGAGATCCTTCTCTCTCTCTGACTGGAGCCCTTTTGATGGACGTGTGTGATGATTATCAGGATATCCCTCAATGGGTTAATGGTATAAGCATGGAAAAGAAGAAAGCCACAATAGTGCATACTATTTGACCAAAATGTATTACGTACAGAGTAAAAGAGCAATTAAACTCCCATTTTCAAAGAAAATAACAGGCATTGGAGAGGACTGCTGGATAAGGTAGGACCCCGTCGGTGTAGAGCCGCTTGGCACTTCACTCGCGTCTCACGGTCTCAGTTCCGCATTCGTCACTTCCGGAATTGCGTCACAAGTGAGGGCGGAAGTGCGGTCTGCCTCTGAAAACGGCTCCGATTTGCCAGTCCTTCAATCCCCAGGTCCTCCAACAATGCTAACGCTAACTCTACGCGTTTCGCAGATGCTTCGTCAGGAGTTATCAACTAAGATAAGCTCTACACCGACGGGGTCCGACCTTATCCAGCAGTCCTCTCCAATGGAAGTATGGTAGTGGTCAGCGCAAATTGTGGAACTCAAAAAGATAATAAAATACACAGGATTAGTGCATATATAAAATAAACATTCGTTGCTTCTGAAGTGAAATGATGGTGGAAGGGAGGGGGAAAGGGAGAGGAGGGAAAGGGGAACTGTGTATAAATAAACAGTTGATGTCAGTAAATAAACAATCTATGAAACATGAAGCATAAGTTTCAACGACTCACACAGGCTAGTGTGAGACTTCACCCTCAGAGGAGAATGTGGTTGGTGAGGGAAAGAAAAACTCACACGGCCATGTGTGAGCCCCTTCCCTCAGTGGTTGTCGTCGTCAGTCTTATACAGATCAGTAACGTCTTAGCTTTCGTTCCCAGTGGGGGCAGTGCATGAGTAACTCCTCTCCCAGGCGCCCATAAGCCAAGAAATGGGCAAAGCCTGGATTAGTCGCAAATAAAAGTTTTATTACAGTCATAAAAGAAAAAACTGTGAAACACTCACAGAGGGTCTGCCGGATAGACTCACGGCTGACGCTGGGCAGTTTGTCCATCTGTGTGTGAGTGTTTCACAGTTTCTTTCTTTTATGACTGTAATAAAACTTTTATTTGCGACTAATCCAGGCTTTGCCCATTTCTTGGCTTATGGGCGCCTGGGAGAGGAGTTACTCATGCACTGCCCCCACTGGGAACGAAAGCTAAGACGTTACTGATCTGTATAAGACTGACGACGACAACCACTGAGGGAAGGGGCTCACACATGGCCGTGTGAGTTTTTCTTTCCCTCACCAACCACATTCTCCTCTGAGGGTGAAGTCTCACACTAGCCTGTGTGAGTCGTTGAAACTTATGCTTCATGTTTCATAGATTGTTTATTTACTGACATCAACTGTTTATTTATACACAGTTCCCCTTTCCCTCCTCTCCCTTTCCCCCTCCCTTCCACCATCATTTCACTTCAGAAGCAACGAATGTTTATTTTATATATGCACTAATCCTGTGTATTTTATTATCTTTTTGAGTTCCACAATTTGCGCTGACCACTACCATACTTCCATTGGAGAGGACTGCTGGATAAGGTCGGACCCCGTCGGTGTAGAGCTTATCTTAGTTGATAACTCCTGACGAAGCATCTGCGAAACGCGTAGAGTTAGCGTTAGCATTGGAGGACCTGGGGATTGAAGAACTGGCAAATCAGAGCCGTTTTCAGAGGCAGACCGCACTTCCGCCCTCACTTGTGACGCAATTCCGGAAGTGACGAATGCGGAACTCAGACCGTGAGACGCGAGTGAAGTGCCAAGCAGCTCTACACCGACGGGGTCCTACCTTATCCAGCAGTCCTCTCCAATGCCTGTTATTTTCTTTGAAAATGGGAGTTTAATTGCTCTTTTACTCCGTACTTAATACATTTTGGTCAAATAGTATGCACTATTGTGGCTTTCTTCTTTTCCATGCTTATACCATTAACCCATTGAGGGATATCCTGATAATCATCACACACGTCCATCAAAAGGGCTCCAGTCAGAGAGAGAAGGATCTCTGACATGTTTATTTGAACTAGAAGTTTTGTGTGTGCAATTACCTAAGGCTATATGATTGACTATTTATAGCATTTACACTTTGCACTATATTTGCCTTTATCTTGTTATTCACATATACCACTGAGCTAATTTGCGCTCCTCCTCTCCAAGAAGAAAAGTTACCTGTCATCTGGGGACTTGGAACAGTCCCCCCCTCAGAGGAAGTTGAGCTGCATATCACCATTGGAAGCGCCCTGTCCATTCCCCTCCCCTTTCCCTGCACAAACATATGAAATCTCACAGTTCTAGGGCCAAGGGAACATGAAGACAGAAAAAGCAGGGGTCATTTTCTTTTTGACATGTATAATGCCTGGTCCCTGTCTTATGGTGCTATGCAGCTACCAGGGACCCCACGGTTTCAGGGGTAACCAGATGGGCTTAAACCTTTATTGTAAAACCTGGCCTGTTGGTGGCTCTTGAGGACTGGAGTTGGCCACCCTCGGGTTAGTCTATTCCAGAGGTACCAAACTCCAGTCCTCAAAGACCACAAACAGTGCAGGTGTTTGAGGCTCTCCAATGCCTGTTATTTTCTTTGAAAATGTGAGTTTAATTGCTCTTTTACTCTGTACTTAATACATTTTGGTCAAATAGTATGCACTATTGTGGCTTTCTTTTTTTCCATGCTTATACCATTAACTCATTGAGGGATATCCTGATAATCATCACACACGTCCATCAAAAGGGCTCCAGTCCGAGAGAGAAGGATCTCTGACATGCTTATTTGAACTAGAAGTTTTGTGAGTGCAATTACCTAAGGCTATATGATTGACTATTTATAGCATTTACACTCTGCACTATATTTGCCTTTATCTTTTTATTCACATATACCACTGAGCTAATTTGCGCTCCTCCTCTCCAAGAAGAAAAGATTTCATATGTGCAAGTTTTAGGTGGGGTATTTGGGTAGAAATGCAATTATTTTGTTTGCAGCAGTTCGGGGGCCAAACTTACCGGTAGTCCTTTAATTCTGCCCGGCGAGAAGGCATGATTTGCCGGTACGCAGGGTGAATCACACCGGGGCAACCCAGTGTCCCCCAGACTCCCTGAGTTTCGAGCCCAAATATCCTAAACCCATTTCCCTTATAAGGTTCCCGAAACGCCATACTTTATTAAAGTGTACTTTGTAATGTTTTCTACATTTGTTATAAGACTCTATACAGTCAGCCACGGCATCTGCATAGATGCCAGCATCATTGTATAGAGTCCACAGTTCAAAGAGAGTGTGGCCAGAGGAGAGAAGACCAATTTGGCGGGCGAGGAAGGGTGAATTGCCAAGTCCGGAGAACAAAGGGCACCCTGTGGGGACACCTTTTGTATCTGCCAGACTTGGTGGAGCCTGCCCAGCGGGTGGCAATAAGTTAGCCGGGGGAGATACAGCGCTCGTAGGCGCTTCTCCCATTGGCTGAATCATATTTCCCGCTCACCTGGCTTTTGGAGCTAGCTTGGCACGCCTCCTCCTCTAACGTCAGCCAAGAGACGAGCCCCTGTTCCTATTGGCTGGCGGGGAGGAATTCCCACGCTCTGATTGGTCGCTCCTCCTCCCTCCATGCTGAACATAGAACAGCGGCGAGTATGTAAGGAGAAGCCCCAGTCACAGTACCAGATAATTGCGTGGTTTATGTCCATGAAGCGCAGGCGAGCTTTTCAAAGTTGCTCTGTTACAAATAGCAGAGCAACCGGCTTCGTTTCGAAGCCAGGAAAGTCTGCCTCGCAGAGACTAAGTCCCGTCTTTTGCGGCCAAGGTCTCGTTTTGGAACGTAGCGATCGCGGCTAGGAATTGAAGCCGAAAAGAGGACCAGGAGAACCGGGTGTACATCCCGGTCAGGATAAGCTCAACCAAGCGAGTGCCCTGCACCTAGGAAGGCCTAGATTTTTTTCACCAGACCCCCAGTAAGTGTGTATATTTCTGCCTTTTGTATTTTTGTTGCGTTTCTAAGGTTTTTATCCAAATAAACCCCATTTTATTTCACTACCTTGTTTTGCCTATTGAATGATCCCGGTATACATTTGTTAAAAGACCTGGTCTCCTGTGACGCCCCTGCTTCAGCAGTCAGAATGACTGAGCCACCTGTGCTGAAGCAGGTATAACCTTAAATCCTGGCCTGTTGGTGGCCTTGAGGATTGGGGTTGGCCACCTCTGGAATAGACTTAACCATCTCATTCATTCAGAGGTTAACTTCATACTGTAATGTAGAGTTATAGAGAGTATGACTGCACATTTGTTACCAACGAAAACTTCTGAGAGAGCAGAGACATAAATATTACAGCATGTTCCCAAGTAAATGAGGGGTGTGATCATTATCAGTGTATAGATACTCTGCATCATTATACAGCGCGGTGTGATCATTATCAGTGTATAGATACTCTGCATCATTATACAGCGTGGCGTGCTCATCAGTGTATAGATACTCTGCATCATTATACAGCGCAGCATGTTCATTATCGGTGTATAGAGATACTCGTCATCATTATACACGTCAGCGTGTTCATTATCAGTGAGTAGATACTCTGCATCGTTATACAGCGCCGCACATTATCAGGGAGTGATGCATTATTTCCTGCGTTAACCCTTCATGTTTCAGCACTGTACTTCGGAGTGTCTCTTCCATGTGAAAGGATGAAACAACTCTACAGCCGTTAGGACTTCCCAGATACTCACCGTGTGCTTTGGGTAACCTGGTGCTTTTATACCCTTAATGCACAAATAGACAGACAGAACCCCTAATGATAGCACTCTGTTTCAGTGTGATATGGTGATGAATTTAAAATAACTTTATTGAATGACAGTAACGTTAAAATATTGGGGTTTAAAACAAGGATTAAATATAACCAAGTATTACTTAATCTATTGGATATGTGTGTCCAAGAGATTGTACAATGGTATTATAATGTCCAGTGTTAGGATGGTTCACTGGCCCTAGTGTTCCTCATATGGAGTGAATGGGCTAGAGGTCTCTGTAGTTATGCCGGCAGTTGGAACCACAGATGAAGTGCCCCAGTGTGATATACTAGCTGGTGCTCTTTTATATGACCTGTACTACGCTGTATAAGTGATGCAGCTAGTAGTACATTATAGATTAGATAGAGTCAAATCTAGGTCTGAGTGCACCTACTGTTGTATTACTGACGCCACCCTATATAGATGGTGGTATATAGGTGTAGGTATGTAGTACTTAGTACATGTACATCCCAGGTGTTTGTTGACCGGGCTGTAGTGAATGCTAGTATGGATGATACAATACTGGTAAGTATAGTGGCACTGCTGCAACTACTGTATATACAAATACAGAGTTTGCAGCTGAGTACTGTGCCTTGTAGGGTGTGTATACCGGTCAAAATTTAAAGACCTTTCCCTAATTGGTGCAGTAATCCTCATTTGTGGTTATTGTCTGGCACTCCAGAGGTTAATAGCTGGTACAGGTGCCGTTTGCTTGTATATAATGCCCTGCAAGCTCAATGCTGTGAGAGGGAAATAGCATTCAGGCTACCTAGATGGATATTGTAGTACATTGCCAGATATTATTGTGCCGTTGAAAGTATGTGACTGCTGAGTCCATTGGGTCTAATAGCAGTCCTGTAATGCGCACGGGTTGAGCCACGCTGACTTCCTATATCACATTGAGTCAGTGTATGTGAACTAGGACTCCTCGGCGTGCACATGGTCACGTGGTTGCCGACGCGCGCGTTTCGCGAGTGCTTTGTCAAGGCTAAGGTAATCAGAGGGTTTCCTATGTCTGAGAAGGCTATTTATACCTTTTGGGTTAACCTGTAGTGACCCCATTTGCTGTTGGCGCATGCTCACTGTGAGGCTGTTGGATGACTAGAGTTTAGACCTGCGCTATGTTTCCTTATGTGTTGGACTTTGAAATTTCGTTTGCATGCTACTTTTGACTCATTGCTTTATCAAGTGTTAACTTTGTGTCATTCTTGTGTTTACTTCCAATAAATTACACTATGTTGACTCTTGTTGACAAGAGTTTAGGTGCCTCGCCAGTGGGGTGTCCACATTATTACGTATTGTGCCTAGATGCTCCAATACCCGCTGTTTAAATTGGCGTTTTGTTTTGCCTATGTAGATCTTCCCACATTTGCAGAGGCCTTGATATATCACGCCAAAACTCTGGCAAGTAATGAATTTCCTGATCTGAAATGTTTGTGAGTTGTTCCAATTTTGGAATGTTTTGGTAGTTGTAATGTTAGGGCACGCTTTGCAGTGATGGCATGAGTAGCTTCCGTACGGTTTCGGTGGTAGCCATGATTTGCTTGGAGTTTCCGTATAGTGAGGAGGTTGTTTGAACTGGGGCGCTCCCTAGGATTTGTGGCGGAGAAAATGCTGCAACGCCTAAGCTATTCAAATAAATTGGAATATAGATATGTGATTGTGTACGAAGTGTAAAAGAGTATATAAAAATATATACTGGCCCTTTTTGATGATTTCCTGGTTGCTGCTTGACTTCGGAGAAGGGAATCCCGTCTCCTTCTTAGCGTGGCAGTTGTAGTGTGAAGATAGTCAGCGCAAACCTCATGGGCCTCCCGATGTCGATGGAACCGAATGAAATAAAAGGATATGGATAAAAAGAATTAAAATCTCAGTGTATTAGATATACATGTGGGGGATGGGGGAAGAGGGGGGGGGGGTGGGGGGTGGAAGGGGGAGGGGGGTAAGGGCAGGGGGTGGAAGCAAGGAGGAGGATAATGCTGGAGGGGTTGATAATTGGTTTTCCACTTTAACTAATCAAAGAATACATAAAATTATGGATTCAGTGACTCACACGGGCTTGTGTGGTGTCTCTCCCTCAACGCTGACTGTAGTGGATTTCTTACAGACTCATATGCTGGAGTCTCAATATACATAAAACTCACACGGCCTGATGTGAGTCCTTGTCCTCAGAGGGTGATGTCCTGTATGGATGGTGTCTGGGTTGTCTCAGCAGAATTATCCCCCGATGGGTGTAGTGTGTGAGTGTCTCCTCTCCCCGTTTCCCAGATGACCAAAAGGAGTGTATGCCAACAAGGGTTAACAACAATGAAAAAGGTACTTGAAGTCAAATAAAATTGGCCCAGCCTCAGCCGCTAGGTACACTCCTGCACGGTCTCCTCCTCCGTTCTTGTTCCCACTGGCGCGTCCGGCAGCTGAACCGGAAGAGGGGATCTGTACCGGATGTCCTGTAGTGTGCTGGGTCCCTCTCTCAATGAGCTCCGGCAGGGAACAACATGTTTCGCAATAAGCTTCGTCAGGTTCCTAACCTGACGAAGCTTATTGCGAAACATGTTGTTCCCTGCCGGAGCTCATTGAGAGAGGGACCCAGCACACTACAGGACATCCGGTACAGATCCCCTCTTCCGGTTCAGCTGCCGGACGCGCCAGTGGGAACAAGAACGGAGGAGGAGACCGTGCAGGAGTGTACCTAGCGGCTGAGGCTGGGCCAATTTTATTTGACTTCAAGTACCTTTTTCATTGTTGTTAACCCTTGTTGGCATACACTCCTTTTGGTCATCTGGGAAACGGGGAGAGGAGACACTCACACACTACACCCATCGGGGGATAATTCTGCTGAGACAACCCAGACACCATCCATACAGGACATCACCCTCTGAGGACAAGGACTCACATCAGGCCGTGTGAGTTTTATGTATATTGAGACTCCAGCATATGAGTCTGTAAGAAATCCACTACAGTCAGCGTTGAGGGAGAGACACCACACAAGCCCGTGTGAGTCACTGAATCCATAATTTTATGTATTCTTTGATTAGTTAAAGTGGAAAACCAATTATCAACCCCTCCAGCATTATCCTCCTCCTTGCTTCCACCCCCTGCCCTTACCCCCCTCCCCCTTCCACCCCCCACCCCCCCCCCCCCCTCTTCCCCCATCCCCCACATGTATATCTAATACACTGAGATTTTAATTCTTTTTATCCATATCCTTTTATTTCATTCGGTTCCATCGACATCGGGAGGCCCATGAGGTTTGCGCTGACTATCTTCACACTACAGTTTCCGTATAGTGACTGTGGACTAAGATGTCTTTAAGGTTTTTTGCTCTTCTGCTCACCATTGATGGATGAGCAGGGATGACTTCCTTAATGTCCTCATCTGCCTCCAAAATGTGCCAATGTTTCCGAAAGACTTCTCTGGCTAGATGCCATTGTTT
The DNA here is from genome assembly GCF_040206685.1 of Ascaphus truei. Lineage (NCBI taxonomy): Eukaryota > Metazoa > Chordata > Amphibia > Anura > Ascaphidae > Ascaphus > Ascaphus truei. The sequence goes on from NW_027454334.1 coordinate 357,860, forward strand.
ATTGTAAGTGCCTACAAACCGTATCACTTTGGGTTCAATGAAGGATTTGTCTATAGTCCCTTCATTTAAGCTCCCAGGTTCATCTGTCTATAGTAGAATGCAAGTGATTGAAACATGAACCTTAATATAGAATTTTGCATTCTCCCCAAAGTAAAACTGGTCAGAGTTTTACCTGACTCACATTCTGCCATTCAATAAACAGCCAAAATATTTACTAATAAATTACTAACAATATTATTGATCATTTAAAAAAGCTTAATAAACCAGACAAACATATATACAAGTGAATTCACTCAATAAAGGAAGATACACATGGTGTCACAATAGTGTAATTTATTGGAAGTAAACACAAGAATGACACAAAGTTAACACTTGATAAAGCAATGAGTCAAAAGTAGCATGCAAACGAAATTTCAAAGTCCAACACATAAGGAAACATAGCGCAGGTCTAAACTCTAGTCATCCAACAGCCTCACAGTGAGCATGCGCCAACAGCAAATGGGGTCACTACAGGTTAACCCAAAAGGTATAAATAGCCTTCTCAGACATAGGAAACCCTCTGATTACCTTAGCCTTGACAAAGCACTCGCGAAACGCGCGCGTCGGCAACCACGTGACCACGTGCACGCCGAGGAGTCCTAGTTCACATACACTGACTCAATGTGATATAGGAAGTCAGCGTGGCTCAACCCGTGCGCATTACAGGACTGCTATTAGACCCAATGGACTCAGCAGTCACATACTTTCAACGGCACAATAATATCTGGCAATGTACTACAATATCCATCTAGGTAGCCTGAATGCTATTTCCCTCTCACAGCATTGAGCTTGCAGGGCATTATATACAAGCAAACGGCACCTGTACCAGCTATTAACCTCTGGAGTGCCAGACAATAACCACAAATGAGGATTACTGCACCAATTAGGGAAAGGTCTTTAAATTTTGACCGGTATACACACCCTACAAGGCACAGTACTCAGCTGCAAACTCTGTATTTGTATATACAGTAGTTGCAGCAGTGCCACTATACTTACCAGTATTGTATCATCCATACTAGCATTCACTACAGCCCGGTCAACAAACACCTGGGATGTACATGTACTAAGTACTACATACCTACACCTATATACCACCATCTATATAGGGTGGTGTCAGTAATACAACAGTAGGTGCACTCAGACCTAGATTTGACTCTATCTAATCTATAATGTACTACTAGCTGCATCACTTATACAGCGTAGTACAGGTCATATAAAAGAGCACCAGCTAGTATATCACACTGGGGCACTTCATCTGTGGTTCCAACTGCCGGCATAACTACAGAGACCTCTAGCCCATTCACTCCATATGAGGAACACTAGGGCCAGTGAACCATCCTAACACTGGACATTATAATACCATTGTACAATCTCTTGGACACACATATCCAATAGATTAAGTAATACTTGGTTATATTTAATCCTTGTTTTAAACCCCAATATTTTAACGTTACTGTCATTCAATAAAGTTATTTTAAATTCATCACCATATCACACTGAAACAGAGTGCTATCATTAGGGGTTCTGTCTGTCTATTTGTGCATTAAGTTACATACCCCTTGCAGCACCGTTTCCCTTGCTCTACAGTCAAGCTGCAGCGGGGGCTAAACCTAAGTATATATGCTTTTATACCCTTGTAAAATCAGTGTAACTGGGAATAAAGGCTGGTCCTCTGGGCATGAAAAATGTGTCTTCCGGGACATACATTAATACATGACACCTCACGTGGCGGGTAAGCTTTGCAGGTGTGTATATGGAACAGATGTTAAATCTCCTGATCCCTCGCTGGACAGATCCTGTTACACATGAACTTTGCAGACACGCAGATCGAGTCCGCAGAAACAGGAGAACACTGGATAATAGAGTCCCAAACAGTACACACAGAAAAGTGTGTGTGTGTGTGTACGTGTGTGCACTTCGTTAAGTTATGGTGGGTAAAAAAAGTGACAAAAACCCTACACAGCGAAGCATATAACAACTGGAAATATTACTGTATGCTCATTTGCATGTCTTAGACAGGTCTGCAAGCTTAAGTCTATAGGGCACCATGTTGAATGGTTTTGAAGCAAAAGGTGGTACTGAGTGCTCATTTGCGTGTCATTTCCCAGAATCCCTTGCTGCAGTGGAAGCACTGTGTGCTGGGTGATAATGGTGAAAGGCGGGGTTGCAGACCTGTATATGATATGCAAATGAGCATACAGTATATTTCCATTTGATATATATATACACACACACACACACACACACACACACACAAAAGGAAGAGCGCACACTCCTAGTGTGTGAAATGAAAAGTAAATTTATTAAAAATTGGACAACCTTTGGCCGCCCATAGGTAAAATTGCTTATATCAACATAAACAAATGTTGATTGATGTGGTATCGGGACACCGGGGCGCTGACGTATCCACAATGGGGAGGATACATGTGTAGCCCGTGTGGCTCATGGAGTGTACGGGGCTGGGAGAGGCGCTTGTAACCTGCAAGGGGAATCACGGTGTGAAATGTATCCGCCGGAGTCCTATGTTAGCTCCGTGCAGTGTAGAATGTAGGGGAGTAAGTGAGTTACCAATCCCGCAACCTGTACGGAGATCCAACCGCTCCTAAAAAAATGCCGCTCAATCTGGCCCGCCTGTTCCTCAACCGGCGTGTTCCCGATTTCGCTGATTCGGGGATGAATTGAATCAAGTGGCCGTCGGCTGGCACATCCTCGGGGAGCTGTGAATAATTGCGAGGGACTTGAATGGTATGCTTTGTGAAGCGCTGAGTACATTTTTGGCGCTATATAAATAAAGACATATAATACAATACGATGGTACGCTGCAAACTTCCGGCAACGAGGTTTAGCGGAAGAAATACACCGCCGCTCTGACTGTCCGCGAGTGTATTCGCTTGGGACCCCGTAGATCTTTAGTGATATGACTCGCATAAATGCAGGCTGCATCGTAGGAAGTAGGAAGCACTACTGCCCGGACGCCTGCACCCTGAGAAAAAGGTATGAGAGGCTGCCAGTAGAGAGACAACGTCATTACGTTACTCTGGGCAGCTGTGTTTTAGAGCTCCCTGTGTTGTGTTTGTAGCGCGAGGTATAGGGGCTGCTATTTGAGGGCTTAAGAACTTTGTCACCGGAACACCGTGCGCACTTAGGATTGACAAACACGCTCCACCCTTTCCTCCAGCTCCCCCAGTGATGTTGGATAAATTGTGATCCGATTTTATGTAAGTTTATTTTTCATGCATATTATAAATATTAATTCTTTTTCATTTCATACGAACAGTGTGTTTCTTTTTCTCTTTTGCGCCCTGCTATACTGTATGTGTATATTTGGTTGGTTGCTTGAACCCGCTGATCACGGGAGAGTGAGGAGCTGCAGAGAGATACCACTCACGCTTTGGGACATTTAGAGAATTTGTGGAACTGCGCGCACTCAAGCTTTTTCTGTTACCCTGAGAAAAAGGTATGAGAGTCTAAACACCCGTACCAAACCTACTCCATCTCACTTAGTTGTAACCCTCCTTAGTGAGAGCTGGACAAGGAGGGGTTATATATATATATATATATATATATACACACACACAAAAAGATAGAATCCGCAGCACACTCAAAATGAAAAGTTGTTTAATCCACGATATACATCAGGCAGTCACAGAAACTCTGGCAGAGCGACGTACGTTTCTGACCACAAGGTCTTTTCTCAAGCTCTGTTTTGTCAATGAAAAGAAAGTGGAATATATATGTAGCCCTGGTAAGAAATTGGGCTACTATATATGTTTTTCCTCCTTCTGGTATAAGCCCTGGTAAGGGCAGGCTGCCAGAAGTTATCATGGGTTTCCCCCACTTCAAGCACTGCTCTGAGTGGTGGAGGTAGGTCACCTGACCATGTGTCTAAGGCAAGAGACACAAGGGAGGGGCCTGCTGAAGTCATAAAGGGCAGGGCACTGCCTATTTAGTGTGAGTCAGAGTTCAGTCTAGCTAGTGTGCGCAGTTGCAGAGGACTCTGTGACTGATTAGTTAGTAGTGTACAGTTGGAGAAGGAGAAGCCAGCAGCCTATGAGTAGAGCTGATGGAAGTATAGTTGGGGAGGTGGACCAATTCCTCTCACCCTGCCTAGGGAGTGAGGGAAGAGCTAGCCCCGCCCTGGGTGCCCTTGGCCTGGGGTGGTGGCAGGGAAAGAGACCATCCTGAGGGAGAGCGGTCTGGAGGAACTGACAACCTGTACTTGCCTGAACGTACTGCTGCTGTTGTTGCTACTACTGCTGCTGGTGATTAAAGACCGGCTGCTTGTAAGAAAGAGCTAACGTGTGAGACTGGAATCTCTCTTCCCTGTGTGGGAATTCTCTGGAAGGTTCCACCCCGCATGCCAGGGGCTTGCCAAAGATGGAGGCGCTGCACCACTAGATGAAACGAAGGCATTCACCCCAGAAACCTGATCCTGTCATCCCCCATGCCATCGCGGGAGACTCAGGCCCTCATGTTGCCAGCAGGTATGCACCACACACAGACACGTAGCCAGGCCCTAGTACACCTTAGGGTGTCCAAACTGCGACCGAGCGGGGGTCTATGGGCTACATATAGGAAGAACAACCATAGAGAACAAGATTGCAAACACCCAGCAGCTGTGTATATACTGATGCTTAACTATACAGGCAATCAGAGCCTGTGTATACATCATCCATTAGCATATGCTACCCTTAATTACGAAACAACACTCAGCTGAAAGTAAGGAGTGGACAAACCATCTCCAAGCTTGGCTCAATCTATGTCATTAAACTCTCCAACTGCATATCCAAGAATATTGACTAACAAAGTGAACAGCAGTACCACAACCAAAGAGAAAAATAAAAAATAATCATAACACATCATGAGTGACTAATAAATACATAAAAGAGGGAGTCGTTACTAATAAATTTTATATTTTTGTATACTTGAGTGCTTTTGGTGGGATTCTCTTTGTAATATATATATATATATATATATATAGTGCATAATAAATGAGTTCTTCAGTATTAGGTGATACCTTTTTTATTGGACTAACAATTTATGTCATAGGACAAGCTTTCGAGAGTTCTCCTCTCTTCTTCAGGTCAGCAATACTGATTTACACAGGAATCAATGCTAATCTGCACTATCGCAACTGGACTAACACGGCTACTTTCTGCTATATATATATATATATATATATATATATATATATATATATATATACAGTGGTCGACAAATCACCAAAAAATCTACTCGCCACCTAGTACCACAACGTGTGCTGCTTGGGCCAATAGGAGCTCGCCACGATGTTAAATCCACTCGCCCGGGGCGTGCAAATGTATAGGTTTGTCAAACACAATATATATAATGACATGCAAATGAACATACAGTAATATTTACAGTTGCTTTATGCTTTACTGTGGAGGGTTTTTGTCACTTTCTTTACCCACCATAACCTTAATAATAGTGGTGATTACCTAGTCTAGTCTCAAACCACCTTAGCCAGCACAACCAACCTCACACTGATGATACCCATCAAGGTTGAAACATGTCTGTGAGTGGGTTTACTGGCTTTGCATCTCATCCCAGCCTCTGTCTAAAAGCTGTGTTTAAAACAGCATGCATTGGCTTGAGGATTTGCTTGTGTAATACGAGCTTGAGACAAAAGGTGGCACTGTGTGCTCATTTGCATGTCATTTCCCAGAATCCCTTGCTGCAGTGGAAGCGCTGTATGCTGGCCGATAATGGGGAAAGATAGGGTTGCAGACCTGTCTAAGACATGCAAATGAGCATACAGTAATATTTACAGTTGCTTTATGCTTTGCTGTGGAGGGTTTTTGTCACTTTTTTCACCCACCATAACCTTAATAATTGTGGTATGCATATATATATATATATATATATATATATTTAATAAATTATTTAATAATGTAGATGCAATATTGGTTGTTCACATGTGTACATAATTTGTTCTACTAACAATTTAGATTGCCAACACACTGTTTTTTGCCTATCAACTAATTAAGCTAATTGGACTCGGGGGGTATATAATATGAGACACCACACACCCAGAGTCCATCCCCTGAAGAAGTCAGTTAATCTGATGAAACGCGTAGGGAAGGTGTGCAGTGGACTTTCCAACGCTTGCTATTGAACTGCTGAGAATCTGTACCGGTCCGGTATCTTGGACGATTCCCGTGACGTCATCCGCTGGTCCGCGGCATCTACCGTCCCCGGTGGGAACTAAAGATCAACTGG